>NW_027639746.1:0-141301 GCF_949606895.1 Notothenia rossii
AGCCTGGAAAAAACACATATCCATCATGTCCTGTAAAATATCATTCTTTGTTTATGTCCGCTCCAGGATTACCCGTAGTTTGGATGAACCGACCGCCAAGCACCGGAAGCTGGACCCGGGGAGGAGGCCCTCCGATGGCGGGTCAAATTTGATGATACCGCAGCTGGCTGGACACTAGCCGTAGAAGAACACCTGGGCGGGACCAGGCATGTCCCTCTTTGCAGACAAGCATATGCGCTCCCAGGAGCAGAGTCAAACCCGCAGTTTGGAGGAACCGACCGCCAAGCACCGGAAGCTGGACCCGGGGAGGAGGCCTTCCGATGGCGGGTCAAATTTGATGATACCGCAGCTGGCTGGACACTAGCCGTAGAAGAACACCTGGGCGGGACCAGGCATGTCCCTCTTTGCAGACAAGCATATGCGCTCCCAGGAGCAGAGTCAAACCCGCAGTTTGGAGGAACCGACCGCCAAGCACCGGAAGCTGGACCCGGGGAGGAGGCCCTCCGATGGCGGGTCAAATTTGATGATACCGCAGCTGGCTGGACACTAGCCGTAGAAGAACACCTGGGCGGGACCAGGCATGTCCCTCTTTGCAGACAAGCATATGCGCTCCCAGGAGCAGAGTCAAACCCGCAGTTTGGAGGAACCGACCGCCAGAGCACCGGCACGAAGCCGGGCCGGCGGAGGCCTTCCGATGGCGGGTCACGTTTGCCATTCGATCAATGTCTTTGCAGACAAGCATATATGTGGTTGTTGGACACTAGCCGTAGAAGAACACCTGGGCGGGACCAGGCATGTCCCTCTTTGCAGACAAGCATATGCGCTCCCAGGAGCAGAGTCAAACCCGCAGTTTGGAAGAACCGACCGCCAGAGCACCGGCACGAAGCCGGGCCGGCGGAGGCCTTCCGATGGCGGGTCACGTTTGCCATTCGATCAATGTCTTTGCAGACAAGCATATATGTGGTTGTTACGCAGGATCAAACAGGTAGTTTGATGAAGTAGGGTCCTGTGCCCGGAGCAAGGCCAATTGCTGAATGCCGCAGCCGACTAAGGCCGCTATGCCACAGTGGAGGATGAGAGAAACAGGTGTTTGTCTTGCATTCCGCGGCAAAGTGGGGAGGTGGAACTTCCACCCCGCTACGGAACCTGTGGTGGGACCCCTGAGTCAGACGGTTCGTCTTGGAAACGCTTCATATCGGTCGGCCTGGGAGGTAAGAGACACGCAGGGTAACGGACACGCAGGGTTACCCCCACGCAGCCCACGCAACACGGAGGAGGCAGGGGAGTCTGGTACCCGGAGGCGCATGGCCGCAACACCGCACTGGAGTCAGGGTTTCGAGTTTTTCGAGCCAGGTCCCAGTGAACGCAAGACTCCAGCAGGAGCCTCCAGCAGACCCCCCCAACGTTTCCCTCGTCCCTCCCGGCCATCAGAGTCGAACCCGCAGTTCGGAGGAACCGACCGCCAGAGCACCGGCACGAGGCCGGGCCGGCGGAGGCCCTCCGATGGCGGGTCGCGTTTGCCATTTGATCAGTGAGAAATCAGAAGAGGAAGGGGGAAAATAAAGACTAACTTGTCTTTTTGGAGTTCCATAAAAAATGGGTGAAAATGAAAAAATGTATTCGAGAATAGTGCCCCATAAGGCGGGTAAAGTCCCCTGTCAACTCCCCTCACCTTCCTCCACACTCTGAAAAAGTCAGAGTTATTTTTTGGAGAACCATCAAAAAGGGCTAAAAGTGTTGAAATGTATCCGAGAATAGTGCCCCATAAGGCGGGTAAAGTCCCCTGTCAACTCCCCTCACCTTCCTCCACACTCTGAAAAAGTCAGAGTTATTTTTTGGAGAACCATCAAAAAGGGCTAAAAGTGTTGAAATGTATCCGAGAATAGTGCCCCATAAGGCGGGTAAAGTCCCCTGTCAACTCCCCTCACCTTCCTCCACACTCTGAAAAAGTCAGAGTTATTTTTTGGAGAACCATCAAAAAGGGCTAAAAGTGTTGAAATGTATCCGAGAATAGTGCCCCATAAGGCGGGTAAAGTCCCCTGTCAACTCCCCTCACCTTCCTCCACACTCTGAAAAAGTCAAAGTTATTTTTTGGAGAACCATGAAAAAGGGCTAAAAGTGTTGAAATGTATCCGAAAATAGTGCCTCATGAGGCGGATTGAGTCCCTGTCAACTCCCCTTACCTTCCTCCAGAGCCCAGTTCAAAAACTTTAAGTTTGGTAAGAACCATGCTGGGGGGTCTCGCGGCAACAAAATGTATCCGAGCCAAAGTGCACATACAGCGGATGAATTCCTCCATGAAGTTACACAGCCGTTTTTTTTCTGAGTCCTCTCAAAAACCGGGTTTCCGATTTTGTGCAGAAGGTAGCTTGTAAAACATGAACGTTTTTTTACAACGGAGGAGGGGAAGTCTGGATTCCCCTCTCCGTGTTCGGCGCTTCGTCCCGAAGCGCCGAACACTTTTCCCCTTCTCCCCCTTCTCAGATCCCCTCTCCCATGTAATTTTAAAAGTTCATTTTTTGATTATTTTAACATATAATTGACCGTTTTCTTCCATTTTTTTTTCATTCCACGGGTGTAAGCCTATGGCAGGCTGCCTCTGAGCTCCAAAATTTGGCCCGGATCATCCGGGGTTTGTGGGATAAGCTCCATAAACTGACAAAGTCATCCAAATATGTCGCTTTTATAGCCCAAAGATATATCATGCAAATACATTAAAATAGTAAAAGGTACGATTGTGCTCGGCATTAACCGGAATTTGATTTATATAGCCGCCAAAAAATGATTAAAAATCATTTTCGTGGGGAAAAGTGTTAAAACGCCTGATTAAAGCATTTGCGGGACCCCAGCGAGCTCCAGACTAGTTGCATTGTCTTGGGGACCCTCCACAATGATAAGTTCCATCATTTAAATACAAAAAACACCATTAAAAGTCACTTTTAGGGGCGAAAAACAGCCTCTGTCCACTTCGTTAACAAACTGAAGTGGCAAATGGACAGAAGGGGGAACACGGCCCAGCCGCTGCTCCGCTGCTCCAGACTATGTGCATTGTGTCGGGGAGCCAGTTCAAACCCCTCCATGCACACCGCCAGAACCAGAACCTCACGACCCTGGTGACCTTAAAGGTGTTTGTCTTTGTTTGTTTTTGTATTCCACATAGACAGGCTGGGGTTCAGCACCACGCACAGAGCCTACCCGCTAACTCCAGGGCGCATCACCACATTTTACAAGCCAGGAAAGGTGCATGGATCCTGGGTAAACATTGATTAAGTGTTTTTAAATGTGTGGAACAGTGTTTTGTCACTTTCAAAACTCTCCTGTCATTGAACGGAGAATTTGGGTCGATGTTGTATTCAATCTGGCCATTAATATTCCAGTGAGACGAAGTACGTACATTGACCGGAGTGATCCCATGTTAATTTTGTCCAAATACCGGAACATTCCCTAACCCTATTTAGGGGCAATGGATGTCCACTTGCGGGAGACGACAGACAGTGGTGCGGTTAGCCAAAGTGACAATGGATGTCCACTTGCGGGAGACGACAGACAGTGGTGCGGTTAGCCAAAGTGACAGACCTAATGTTAGACCAATTTACAGGCAATGGACGTCCACTCTCGGGAGAGAGACCTCCAGCATGTGTCCCTGACATGGAGACTCTGTTTATTTCACTCATCCAGGACAGAGACCGGGGAAAACTCCTCTCTGTGGCCCCTCCAAGACCCCCAAAGGACGGACCACAGACCTCCAGCATGTGTCCCTGACATGGGCACCTCCATAACCTTGCACACCGTGAGTCCCCGGACTCCCGGACTTAAGCACTCCCCCACGGACTAAACCCAGATGTTCACACCCTACAGAACTCCATGCCCCTGGTTAACCTAAAGGGGGTGGATTTTGCGGTGCTTTACCGTCCGCACATCGGTATCCATATTCGGCCTTATTCACGGCACCACCACCCCTTCTGTGGAGGATATTCTCATGCTCCTGGTAACCCTTTAAATAGTCTGATACTGTCAGGGCTCATCACCGCACTTTACAAGCCATAAATAATGTTTAAATGGTCGGGGAAAGTGTTTTTAAACGTCTGGAAGAGAGTTGTAGCCTGTCATTTTGCAGGATATCATTTAACATGTAACCTCTCCTGGAAATGCACAGAATATGTCCATTTCCAGGAGAGATTCCATGTTAAATGATATCCTGCAAAATGACAGGCTATAAGCCAGGAACAAGTGTTTGAAAGGCGGGGAAAAGTTGTTTGAAATAGTCGGAAAAGTGTTTTTAAACGTCTGGAAGAGAGTTGTTGCCTGTCATTTTGCAGGATATAATTTAACATGGAACCTCTCCTGGAAATGCGCAGAGTATGTCCATTTCCAGGAGAGGTTCCATGTTAAATTATATCCTGCAAAATGACAGGCTATAAGCCAGGAACAAGTGTTTGAAAGGAGGGGAAAAGTTGTTTAAAATAGTCGGAAAAGTGTTTTTAAACGTCTGGAAGAGAGTTGTTGCCTGTCATTTTGCAGGATATAATTTAACATGGAACCTCTCCTGGAAATGCGCAGAGTATGTCCATTTCCAGGAGAGGTTCCATGTTAAATTATATCCTGCAAAATGACAGGCTATAAGCCAGGAACAAGTGTTTGAAAGGCGGGAAAAGTTGTTTAAAATAGTCTGATACCTCCAGGGCGCATCACCGCATTTTACAAGCCAGGGAAGGTGTCGGAATCCTGGGTAAACATTGTTTAAATAGTCTGACACCTGGCACTGTATTTGTCCCTGGGAGAGGTTCCATGTTAAATTATATCCTGCAAAATGACAGGCTATAAGCCAGGAACAAGTGTTTGAAAGGCGGGGAAAAGTTGTTTAAAATAGTCTGATACCTCCAGGGCGCATCACCGCATTTTACAAGCCAGGGAAGGTGTCTGAATCCTGGGTAAACATTGTTTAAATAGTCTGACACCTGGCACTGTATTTGCCCCTGGGAGAGGTTCCATGTTAAATTATATCCTGCAAAATGACAGGCTATAAGCCAGGAACAAGTGTTTGAAAGGCGGGGAAAAGTTGTTTAAAATAGTCTGATACCTCCAGGGCGCATCACCGCATTTTACAAGCCAGGGAAGGTGTCTGAATCCTGGGTAAACATTGTTTAAATAGTCTGACACCTGGCACTGTATTTGCCCCTGGGAAACTTCAAGGTTATATTCATGTTTTATTATTTATTTAATAATCACATGATTTTTACAAAAACAGTATACACAGTATACATATATACAATAATAATAATAATAATAATAATATAACAATATACATAATAAAAACATGAAAAGTGGTGAAAATGAGAAAATGTATCCGAAAATAGTGCCTCCTAATGCGGGCATGTGGACAGTAGCCACAGACTCACAGGCACACACACACATGCAGAGATCCAGGGGGCGGAGCACATGGCTTTTTTTACCCAGAAATAAGTCTATGAGAGGCGGGGAGACTCAGAGGACAGGCTGCGTCACCTCACTTTGTAACCCAGGAAAAGAGCAGGAATTATGGCTGCGTGAGTGTTAAAAGTGCATTCATCTGTGTTAATCCGACAGCCGCAGAGGTGCTGACGCAAAGCAGGCGGAACAAATTGATTATTTGAACCAGGAATAAATGTTTGCAAGGCGGGGAAAGTGTTCCTGCAGCCCCTCCATAACGGTAATAATGATTAGAAATGATTTCCAGGGCAGAAAGCGTTTTTTAAATGTGGAAAAAAATATGTTAAACTGTTTAAAAAGCACAAAGTGATTTGAGTGCAGTTCTCATGTGTCCCCACAGGAGGGCGCGTCGTCCCAGGGAGCACAGTGCATGGTGACAAGGTACGATTTATACCCTAAAATAGCATGCTAAGTGTGGGTGGATTAGTTTCAAAGCATGCACACTCTGCTCGTGTCAGACTTCCATCAAATAGACCGGGGAAAACACCTCTCATTAGCCCCTCACAGACCACCAAAGGACGGACTAAGCAGCTCCAGCACGGCTCCCTCACATGGAGCTCAGGTTATTTCATACCTCCAGGAGAGGGACCGGGAAAACCACCTCTCTGTAGCCCCTGACAGAGCCCCAAAGGACGGACTAAGGACCTCCGGCAACAGTGGCACTTCCATAACCTCGTGCACCGTGAGACCCCGGGCCCCCGGACTTAAGCACTCCCCCACGGACTAAACCCAGATGTTCACACCCTGCAGAATCTCATGCCCCTGGTCACCTTTAAGGGGGGGTGGATTTTGCGGTGCTTTACCGTCCGAACACAAGCATCAATATTCGTCCTCCTTCACAGCAGCAGCAGCAGCAGCAGCAGCAGCAGCAGCAGCAGCAGCAGCAGCAGCACCTGCCCTGCTGCACTTCCATAACCTCGTGCACCGTGAGACCCCGGGCCCCCGGACTTAAGCACTCCCCCACGGACTAAACCCAGATGTTCACACCCTGCAGAATCTCATGCCCCTGGTCACCTTTAAGGGGGGGTGGATTTTGCGGTGCTTTACCGTCCGAACACAAGCATCAATATTCGTCCTCCTTCACAGCAGCAGCAGCAGCAGCAGCAGCAGCAGCAGCAGCAGCAGCAGCAGCAGCAGCAGCAGCAGCAGCACCTGCCCTGCTGGAGGTTCACACTTTAACTTATTTGTATTCGTTTTTTTTTGTTCCCCTCCTCTGCCTTACACATCCTCCCACGCTCGAGCACTCCTCACTCGGACTAAACCCCTCCATGCACACCGCCAGAACCAGAACCTCACGCCCCTGGTGACCTTAAAGGTGTTTGTCTTTGTTTGTTTTTGTACTCCACATAGACAGGCAGGTGTTCAGCACCACGGACAGAGCGGGCCCGCTGCTGCTGCTGCTGGAAGGTGGAACACTTTGAGTCTTTTTATTTTCTCTTTTCTCCCTGCTCCTGCACACACCTTTTGTTACCCTCCTCTGCCTTACACATCCTCCCACGCTCGAGCACTCCTCACTCGGACTAAACCCCTCCATGCACACCGCCAGAACCAGAACCTCACGCCCCTGGTGACCTTAAAGGTGTTTGTCTTTGTTAGTTTTTGTACTCCACATAGACAGGCAGGTGTTCAGCACCACGGACAGAGCGGGCCCGCTGCTGCTGCTGCTGGAAGGTGGAACACTTTGAGTCTTTTTATTTTCTCTTTTCTCCCTGCTCCTGCACACACCTTTTGTTCCCCTCCTCTGCATTACACATCCTCCCACGCTCGAGCACTCCTCACTCGGACTAAACCCAGATGTTCACACCCTACAGAACTTCATGCCCCTGGTTACCCTAAAGGGGTGGATTTTGCGGTGCTTTACCGTCCGCACATCGGCATACATATTCGGCCTTATTCATGACACTACCACCCCTTCTTTGGAGGATATTGCAGGATATAATTTAACATGGAACCTCTCCTGGAAATGCACAGAGTATGTCCATTTCCAGGAGAGGTTACATGTTAAATTATATCCTGCAAAATGACAGGCACTGTATTTGCCCCTGGGAACCTTCAAGGTTATACTAATGTTTTTTTTTTATTTTGTATTTAATTATCACACCACTTTTACAAAAACAGTATACAAAATAAACATAATAACAACATGATTAACAGGGGCCTGGGGGCCATATTAGCCGTCTAACTTGTACAGTGCACTGGGGAAAAAAGGTTGAGTCCACGGCCCCTTTCCCCTCATCAGGAGTACCAATCGGTCCTGAAGAAGAGGTATCGCTGCTCTCCGCCCCTGAATCCTCTTCGGAGGTAGCTGACGGTGGTAGACCTCCTTCTGATGATGATGCTGCTGCAGCTGCTGCCGCCACCCTGAACATGGAGCGGATCTTCAATGCCTCCTTTATTCCAGGCGTATTCGCGTAGAACCGGTCTGCAGTGCTTACGTCGTGGCACATAAACCTAGCCAGAATCGACCTGCTTTCTGGATCTTGGTGATGCTTGATATTGTCAGCCAGGGCAGTGCGCAAGATGGTGAAGGTGACGGCTGTTTCTAGCCCAGCATCAGCCCAAGCCCTCTTCAAGTGAGCGTTCAGGTTCTTGGAAGCCTGCTTCCCCGATGTGAAAAGGAAGAATTCATTCTGAGGACCCGACAAGCCCTCTTTTATCCCCATCCACCGCATGACCCAGCTAAACTCCTTTATTGTAAGCACCAGCTGTGCTTCACCAAATGTCTTGGCAGTCTTGTGATCCTGCACGTGGATGATGTAGCCCTCAGCAGTGCCCCTTCTGTCCGCCTCAAAGACCTCCGTGTTGGTCATGTTTGCATACACACCCGGACGGTGGCCATACAGGAGGCTCCAATGGAGGGTTAGATAGCCATATAGCAGGTACTGGGTGATTGAGGTCGGATTGCTAGCCATCAGGTCAAGGAGATCAGGGATGCGCTTCTCAGCGGCCGCCATGGCGGCGAGAAGCTCCGCCTGGCTCGGCAGACGATCCAGCTTGTCACTCTTCACCTTAAACTGGTGGAGAGTGACAGACTTTTTCAAATCGTTAATGTTGGCTTTCACCTCTCTGATGATGTTGGTCATATCAGACTGGGTGAGCCTGCACCCCCGGAGCTTTGATGCAGACAAGTACCTCAGGAAATGGTTCACAGTCTTCAGGAACAACAGCGATGTTGTGACTGTCCGGCCCGACTCTGAAATATACTTGCTCCAGCCACGGACCCTCTTTGTGTCTTTTAGAAACAGCCAGTCTGACAGCCGGTCAAAACCATGGGCCATGAATACTATGAAGTTCTTTATCCGGCTGACATTGGACATACAATTCTCTTTCCGTTTTACTGTCGGTGCAAGACCCTCACAATGACCTCTGTATGTCTGAATGTACGTCTCCATGCTTTTAGGCAACGTGATTTCACGCATGGTATTCCGCAGTCCCTTCCCAGTGCACCATTGATTTTGGGAAGAGGGCCAGTCCTTAGCCAGATTAGCTTTCAGCTTATTGGAGACAGACGCACGGGTCTTCTGGCATACAGGGGTCTCACTACAGGAGGCTTCTACGGACCGCATGACAGTCTGCATCGGGGTCTTGCTTCCGGAGGCTTCTGGGGACCGCATCACAGACTTGAGAGGGATCTCACTCGCAGAGGCTTCTATGGACCGCATGACAGTCTTCACTGGGGTCTCACTACCGGAGGCTTCTGGGGACCACATGACAGTCTTCACTGGGGTCTTGCTTCCGGAGGCTTCTGGGGACCGCATCACAGACTTGAGAGGGGTCTCTCTACCGGAGGCTTTGTCGGACCGCATGACAGTCTTCACCGGGGTCTTGCTTCCGGAGGCTTCTGGGGACCGCATGACAGTCTTCACCGGGGTCTCACTACCGGAGGCTTTGTCGGACCGCATGACAGTCTTCACCGGGGTCTTGCTTCCGGAGGCTTCTGGGGACCGCATCACAGACTTGAGGGGGGTCTCACTCGCAGAGGCTTCTATGGACCGCATGACAGTCTTCACCGGGGTCTTGAGAGGGGTATTGCTGCCGGAGGCTACTGAGTTCATGTCGGGGGTACTTGGGATTGCTACGCCCTTAAATCGTATACATTCTTCGTCTTCCTCAAGCAGAGCAGCAGTGGCATTCTGCTTCCTGGGTTTTAGACCCTGTTTTAGCCTGGAGCGCAGGGTCTTCACCTCATCAATGAGGGCATCCTTCTGAGCCCTCAATGCCACATTGTCCAGCCTCACCTGCATGCAGTCCTCTTCGTCACACTCGGTATGTGGGGAGAAGGGTGGAGGGTGCACCGGGTATTCCTCCTCATTGTCTATATCCAATGATGTAGCCATTCCAATGATGGGATTAGTCTCTCGGAGGTCATGGAGCAACTGCAGGGCCACACTATGCTTCAGCCTTGCCATGACCTGATGTGCCTCATCTCGGGAGAACTCAGGGTGGTCACGAGTTACATGACGGTGTAGTTTCCTCCCAGCATACGAACACCCTGTGATGGGACAGGGTTTGGTCCGAACATTTATTCTACCACTGGCCATTTTAAGAATGATGCCTCTTTCATCCAGGTTCCGCACTGCATGTTTGTGCTTAAGGTGCTTATTCAAAGCCAGATAGCGGAGGCTGCACACCGGGCATTCGGTCAACATCCTTCCAAAAACACACACAATGAATTCTATTTAAATGGTTTTCTGTTTCTCCGTTTATATGCGTTAGCCAACTGCTGATTGCAACCATGGGTCCGATGCTTCAATGCAGGGAACACGGACCAAGGGGAGGACTTGGGTTACCACCTGGTTAAAATGGTCCCACCTCCGCACCAACGCGACTGGCGATGGGTCCGATACATTGATTGTTTTTTGTTTCATGGTTCTGCC
This sequence comes from Notothenia rossii, assembly GCF_949606895.1. Lineage (NCBI taxonomy): Eukaryota > Metazoa > Chordata > Actinopteri > Perciformes > Nototheniidae > Notothenia > Notothenia rossii. The sequence continues at coordinate 10,347 of NW_027639746.1, forward strand.
ACGAACTCACAAGACAGTTTTGGATACAAAACGTGGGGGTAACAGTACCTCCGGGTGCTCCGTCCCGCTCCGGCTTTCGCCGCAGCGGGGGGAGGAGGCATTGAACCCCTCGCACCTGCCCCCGGAGGAGGCAGGGGAGTCAGGTACCCGGAGGCGCACGGTGGACGGCCAGGGCGAGACCGCCACACCGCACTGGAGTCAGAGTTCCGAGTTTTTCGAGCCAGGTCCCGGTGAAACGCAGTACGGAGCACCCGGCAGGAACCTCCAGCAGACCCCCCCGCGCGGTTCCCTCGTCCCTTGGAAGAGGCGGAGAGGTGGGTGTTTTTCATCTGCTGGCGGACTGCCGGGGAGAACGTGCTGCTCGGGAGCCAGGCTCAGAGTTAATGGAAGTGAGAGCCCGTGCACCTGCCTTTTACAGCAGGCACGCGCTGGTATCGGGGTGGGGAGAGAAGGTAGATGCAGAGGCTGCAGAAACAGCCAGAGCCTTTCCCCTCTAACACACCCCTCATTTGGTTCATGAGCACTGGGCAGAGTCCCCTGTCAACTCTCCTTATATTCCTCCGGAGACCAGTTGGGAAATGGCAGCATCCCACTTTTACATTACATTACATTGCATTTAGCTGACGCTTTTATCCAAAGCGACTTACAATAAGTGCATTCGACCAGGAAGATACAACCTTTAAGAAAACAGAATCATATAAGTACATCAGGTTTCATAGAGCCAAACATTTCAAGTGCTACTCAACAGGCATTTAGAAAGCCAGCCCTTTATTTGTATATAAGTGCTTTGTTAGTAATTCTATCGCTCGAAGTGGAGTCTAAAGAGATGAGTTTTCAGTTTGCGTCGGAAGATGTGTAAGCTATCTGCTGTCCTGATTTCAATGGGGAGCTCATTCCACCATTTTGGAGCCAGGATAGCAAACCCACGTGTTTTTGCTGACGGGAACTTGGGTCCCCCTCGCAGTGCGGGTGCAGCGAGCTGTTTGGCTGACGCAGAGCGGAGTGCACGTGCTGGGGTGTACGGTTTAACCATGTCCTGGATGTAGGAAGGGCCAGATCCATTCACAGCATGGTACGCAAGTACCAGTGTCTTGAAGTGGATTCTAGCAGTTACTGGAAGCCAGTGAAGGGAGCGGAGGAGCGGTGTGGTGTGGGAGAATTTGGGAAGGTTGAAGACCAGACGAGCCGCTGCATTCTGGATGAGCTGCAGAGGTCGGATGGCACATGCAGGTAGACCAGCCAGGAGGGAGTTGCAGTAGTCTAGGCGTGAGATGACGAGAGCCTGGACCAGAATCTGCGCTGATGTCTGGGTCAGCTGGGGACGTATCCTCCTGATGTTGTAAAGCGTGTATCTGCAGCAGCGGGTTGTAGCAGCGATGTTTGCAGTGAAGGACAATTTGTTATCTAGGACCACACCCAGATTCCTTGCAGTCTGAGTCGGGGAAACAACAGAGGTGCCGATGTTGATTGTTAGGTCAAGAGTGGGACAATCTTTTCCCGGAAGGAAGAGCAGTTCAGTCTTGTCAAGGTTGAGCTTGAGGTGATGAGCAGACATCCACCGAGAGATGTCTGCTAGGCAAGCAGAGATGCGTGCGACGACCTGGGTCTCTGAGCGGGGAAAGGACAGAATTAGTTGGGTGTCGTCAGCGTAGCAGTGGTATGAAAAACCATGCGGGCTAATGACAGACCCGAGCGAGTTTGTGTACAGGGAGAAGAGGAGGGGACCAAGAACCGAGCCCTGAGGGACCCCTGTAGTTAATTGACAAGGGTCGGACTCGGACCCTCTCCAAGTAACCCTGTAGGTGCGGTCGTTGAGGTATGAGGTGAGGAGGGAAAGTGCAGTGCCTGAAACTCCAAGTTCTTGGAGAGTGCGAAGGAGGATCCGATGGTTCACTGTGTCGAATGCAGCAGACAGGTCCAGAAGGATGATGACAGAGGAGAGGGAGGCTGCTTTAGCAGTGTGCAGTTCATCAGAGACAGCAAGGAGAGCAGTTTCTGTTGAGTGACCTGCCTTGAAACCAGACTGGTGCGGATCCAGAAGGTTGTTCTGATGGAGATAACAGGAGAGTTGTTTAAAGACAGCGCGTTCAAGTGTTTTAGACAGGAACGGGAGGAGAGAGACGGGCCTGTAGTTAATAACATCAGACGGATTGAGAGTGGGTTTCTTAAGGAGAGGGTTTACTCTTGCCTCCTTGAGACTGTTTGGAAAGTGACCAGAAGTTAGAGAAGTGTTGATGAAATGGGTGAGAAATGGTAGAATATCAGGAGCGATAGTCTGAAGGAGGTTTGAGGGGATAGGGTCCAGAGAACAGGTGGTAGGACGGGCAGAGGTAACGAGGGTAAGAACCTCACTTGGAGAGAGAGGGGAGAAGGAGGTCAGTGTGTGGGTGAAGGGTGGGTCTGGTGACCCAGCGGTGAGTAAAGGTGAGTCAGAAAAGGAAGAGCGAATATCATCAACCTTTTTTTCAAAGTGGTTAACAAAGTCGCTTGACAGAAGGGAGGAGGGGGGAGGTGCTTTGGGAGGGTCCAAGAGGGTGGAGAAGATAGAAAATAGTTTTTTGGGATTGGAATAGGAAGATTGGATCTTATCTTGAAAGAAAGTGCTTTTTGCCTGAGAGATGGAAGCAGAGAAAGAGGAGAGGAGAGCCTGATAGGTTAGGAGGTCGTCATGGTGTTTGGATTTCCACCATTTCCGCTCTGCTGCCCGAAGGATGGTTCTATTAGCACGCAGTGCGTCATTTAGCCAGGGAGCAGGAGGGGACTGACGAGCCGGCCGCGATGTGAGAGGACAGAGAGAGTCCAGAGAGGATGAGAGAGTAGAGAGGAGAGTTTTTGCAGCAGCGTTTGGAGGCAGGAGTTGGAACGAGTCAGAGGAAGGGAGGGCTGAGAGCACCGATGAGGCAAAGGTAGAGGGGGAGAGGGAACGGAGGTTACGGCGGACAGGAGCAGAGTTAGAAGAGATTAGGTTGTTATGTTTGGAAAGGGGTAGAGAGAATGAAATGAAGAAGTGATCGGATGTGTGGAGCGGGTTTACAGAGAGGTTAGAAGTAGAGCAGTTCCTTGAGAATATGAGATCAAGGACATTGCCAGCTTTATGAGTTGGTGGGGATGGAGACAGTGAGAAAGCAAAGGTGGTTAACAGAGATGTTAGTTCAGATATCTTCCCTGTCTGGAGGTTGAAATCTCCGAGAAGTACAGCGGGAGGGCCAGTTTCAGGGATGTGTGAGAGGAGATTATCTAACTCCTCCAAGAAGTCCCCCAAGGCGCCTGGTGGACGGTAGAGAACAACAATGGTTAATTGTATAGGATGGGTTACTGTGACGGCATGGAATTCAAAGGTGGAAGGAGTGAAATTAGGTAGCTTGAAGAGGGAAAAGCTCCATTTGGGAGAGAGCAGGAGACCAGTGCCACCTCCTCTGCCAGAGGGTCTGGGTGTATGGGAGAAGGAATATGCTGTGGAGAGAGCTGCTGGGGTGGATGTGTTGGATGGAGTGATCCAGGTCTCCGTGAGAGCAAGGAAATCCAGAGACTGCAGGGAAGCGTAGCCAGAGATGAAGTCAGCCTTAGGGACAGCTGACTGGCAGTTCCACAGGCCCCCTGAAACGAGATGTTGGATCTCAGTGGAGCATGTGGGATAGACGAGAGCAGGCCGGTGAAATCGATTAGGAGAAACACGGGGCCAGTGATAATTGCGAGAAGACACATGAACAGGAATGCAGAAAATACACATGATTATAGCATGAGGGGCTAGAGAACCCAAGAGAATTGAATAAAACTAAATAACACCAGCGATACTTGGCGCAATCAGAGTAGGATTTGCCTCCTCTTTGCCTCCCACGTGACTCCCACAGGACTCTTAATGTCTTTGTCAGTCTTCGTCTGGCTGACGCTGAAGCTGACGCTCCAGGAAAACGCAACCTAAGATGGATACCTGATTGCTCAGTTCTCACAGCTTTGGGGGCACGCCGCTGTAATTAGTTAACTATTTTCTGCTGATGGGCGACAGCAGAGTCTTCCAACCTCTTGGAATGCACACTTGAGGGGCGTGACTCACTGAGAGATGAGTTACAGCTGCTGGACTAGAGCAGATCTGAGATTTTAAAATCTCTCAGAAATCGCCGTTTTAGCTACAATAACTACAGAACAATTATACAGAGTAGAATAAATGAAACAGAGAAGTCTATTTAAACAAGAATATAACTTACAGTGATTGCTGAGTCAGTATCGATAGTATCCTCACCGAGTCTGGATGCACACTCAGTTATTCTGATTTGAAATGCGCTATTTAAAATGTTTTTCGGCTGGGAGGCGTTATGCACTTCACGCAATCAGCAGAGTCTTCCAACCTCTTGGAATGCACACTTGAGGGGCGTGACTCACTGAGACCTGAGTTACAGCTGCTGGACTAGAGCAGATCTGAGATTTTAAAATCTCTCAGAAATCGCCGTTTTAGCTACAATAACTACAGAACAATTATACAGAGTAGAATAAATGAAACAGAGAAGTCTATTTAAACAAGAATATAACTTACAGTGATTGCTGAGTCAGTATCGATAGTATCCTCACCGAGTCTGGATGCACACTCAGTTATTCTGATTTGAAATGCGCTATTTAAAATGTTTTTCGGCTGGGAGGCGTTATGCACTTCACGCAATCAGCAGAGTCTTCCAACCTCTTGGAATGCACACTTGAGGGGCGTGACTCACTGAGACCTGAGTTACAGCTGCTGGACTAGAGCAGATCTGAGATTTTAAAATCTCTCAGAAATCGCCGTTTTAGCTACAATAACTACAGAACAATTATACAGAGTAGAATAAATGAAACAGAGAAGTCTATTTAAACAAGAATATAACTTACAGTGATTGCTGAGTCAGTATCGATAGTATCCTCACCGAGTCTGGATGCACACTCAGTTATTCTGATTTGAAATGCGCTATTTAAAATGTTTTTCGGCTGGGAGGCGTTATGCACTTCACGCAATCAGCAGAGTCTTCCAACCTCTTGGAATGCACACTTGAGGGGCGTGACTCACTGAGACCTGAGTTACAGCTGCTGGACTAGAGCAGATCTGAGATTTTAAAATCTCTCAGAAATCGCCGTTTTAGCTACAATAACTACAGAACAATTATACAGAGTAGAATAAATGAAACAGAGAAGTCTATTTAAACAAGAATATAACTTACAGTGATTGCTGAGTCAGTATCGATAGTATCCTCACCGAGTCTGGATGCACACTCCACCACTTCACCTGGTAGACCAATATCGTTAAATGAGCTCAGTAATGTACTGCACAACATCACATGGGTAAAATGAGCTATATCATGCACTGCAAAATCACATTTGGTTTATTTCCAAAAAGCCTGGAAAAAACACATATCCATCATGTCCTGTAAAATATCATTCTTTGTTTATGTCCGCTCCAGGATTACCCGTAGTTTGGATGAACCGACCGCCAAGCACCGGAAGCTGGACCCGGGGAGGAGGCCCTCCGATGGCGGGTCAAATTTGATGATACCGCAGCTGGCTGGACACTAGCCGTAGAAGAACACCTGGGCGGGACCAGGCATGCCCCTCTTTGCAGACAAGCATATGTGCTCCCAGGAGCAGAGTCAATCCCACAGTTTGGAGGAACCGACCGCCAAGCACCGGAAGCTGGACCCGGGGAGGAGGCCCTCCGATGGCGGGTCAAATTTGATGATACCGCAGCTGGCTGGAAACTAGCCGTAGAAGAACACCTGGGCGGGACCAGGCATGTCCCTCTTTGCAGACAAGCATATGTGCTCCCAGGAGCAGAGTCAATCCCACAGTTTGGAGGAACCGACCGCCAAGCACCGGAAGCTGGACCCGGGGAGGAGGCCCTCCGATGGCGGGTCAAAGTTGATGATACCGCAGCTGGCTGGACACTAGCCGTAGAAGAACACCTGGGCGGGACCAGGCATGTCCCTCTTTGCAGACAAGCATATGTGCTCCCAGGAGCAGAGTCAATCCCACAGTTTGGAGGAACCGACCGCCAAGCACCGGAAGCTGGACCCGGGGAGGAGGCCCTCCGATGGCGGGTCAAATTTGATGATACCGCAGCTGGCTGGACACTAGCTGTAGAAGAACACCTGGGCGGGACCAGGCATGTCCCTCTTTGCAGACAAGCATATGTGCTCCCAGGAGCAGAGTCAAACCCGCAGTTTGGAAGAACCGACCGCCAGAGCACCGGCACGAAGCCGGGCCGGCGGAGGCCTTCCGATGGCGGGTCACGTTTGCCATTCGATCAATGTCTTTGCAGACAAGCATATATGTGGTTGTTACGCAGGATCAAATAGGTAGTTTGATGAAGTAGGGTCCTGTGCCCGGAGCAAGGCCAATTGCTGAATGCCGCAGCCGACTAAGGCCGCTATGCCACAGTGGAGGATGAGAGAAACAGGTGTTTGTTTTGCATTCCGCGGCAAAGAGGGGAGGTGGAACTTCCACCCCGCTACGGAACCTGTGGTGGGACCCCTGAGTCAGACGGTTCGTCTTGGAAACGCTTCATATCGGTCGGCCTGGGAGGTAAGAGACACGCAGGGTAACGGACACGCAGGGTTACCCCCACGCAGCCCACGCAACACGGAGGAGGCAGGGGAGTCTGGTACCCGGAGGCGCATGGCCGCAACACCGCACTGGAGTCAGGGTTTCGAGTTTTTCGAGCCAGGTCCCAGTGAACGCAAGACTCCAGCAGGAGCCTCCAGCAGACCCCCCCGACGTTTCCCTCGTCCCTCCCGGCCATCAGAGTCGAACCCGCAGTTCGGAGGAACCGACCGCCAGAGCACCGGCACGAGGCCGGGCCGGCGGAGGCCCTCCGATGGCGGGTCGCGTTTGCCATTCGATCAGTGAGAAATCAGAAGAGGAAGGGGGAAGAAAAAAGACTAACTTGTCTTTTTGGAGAACCATCAAAATTGGGTGAAAATGAAAAAAATTATCCGAGAATAGTGCCCCATAAGGCGGGTAAAGTCCCCTGTCAACTCCCCTCACCTTCCTCCACACTCTGAAAAAGTCAGAGTTATTTTTTGGAGAACCATCAAAAATGGGTGAAAATGAAAAAATGTATCCGAGAATAGTGCCCCATAAGGCGGGTAAAGTCCCCTGTCAACTCCCCTCACCTTCCTCCACACTCTGAAAAAGTCAGAGTTATTTTTTGGAGAACCATCAAAAATGGGTGAAAATGAAAAAATGTATCCGAGAATAGTGCCCCATAAGGCGGGTAAAGTCCCCTGTCAACTCCCCTCACCTTCCTCCACACTCTGAAAAAGTCAGAGTTATTTTTTGGAGAACCATCAAAAATGGGTGAAAATGAAAAAATGTATCCGAGAATAGTGCCCCATAAGGCGGGTAAAGTCCCCTGTCAACTCCCCTCACCTTCCTCCACACTCTGAAAAAGTCAGAGTTATTTTTTGGAGAACCATCAAAAATGGGTGAAAATGAAAAAATGTATCCGAGAATAGTGCCCCATAAGGCGGGTAAAGTCCCCTGTCAACTCCCCTCACCTTCCTCCACACTCTGAAAAAGTCAGAGTTATTTTTTGGAGAACCATCAAAAATGGGTGAAAATGAAAAAATGTATCCGAGAATAGTGCCCTATCATAAGGCGGGTAAAGTCCCCTGTCAACTCCCCTCACCTTCCTCCACACTCTGAAAAAGTCAGAGTTATTTTTTGGAGAACCATCAAAAATGGGTGAAAATGAAAAAATGTATCCGAGAATAGTGCCCCATAAGGCGGGTAAAGTCCCCTGTCAACTCCCCTCACCTTCCTCCACACTCTGAAAAAGTCAGAGTTATTTTTTGGAGAACCATCAAAAAGGGCTAAAAGTGTTGAAATGTATCCGAGAATAGTGCCCCATAAGGCGGATTGAGTCCCCTGTCAACTCCCCTTACCTTCCTCCACACTCTGAAAAAGTCAGAGTTATTTTTTGGAGAACCATCAAAAAGGGCTAAAAGTGTTGAAATGTATCCGAGAATAGTGCCCCATAAGGCGGATAAAGTCCCCTGTCAACTCCCCTCACCTTCCTCCAGAGCCCAGTTCAAAAACTTTAAGTTTGGTAAGAACCATGCTGGGGGGTCTCCAGGCAACAAAATGTATCCGAGCCAAAGTGCACATACAGCGGATGAATTCCTCCATGAAGTTACACAGCCGTTTTTTTTCTGAGTCCTCTCAAAAACCGGGTTTCCGATTTCGTGCAGAAGGTAGCTTGTAAAACATGAACGGTTTTTTACAACGGAGGAGGGGAAGTCTGGATTCCCCTCTCCGTTGTACCTTGCAACGGGGGAGGGGAAAAGTGTTCGGGGCTTCGTCCCGAAGCGCCGAACACTTTTCCCCTTCTCCAATTTTTCAGAGCCCCTCTCCCATGTAATTTTAAAAGTTCCTTTTTTGATTATTTTAACATATAATTGACCGTTTTCTTTCATTTTTTTTTCATTCCACGGGTGGGGGCCTATGGCAGGCTGCCTATGAGCTCCGAAATTTGGCCCGGATCATCCGGGATTTGTGGGATAAGCTCCATAAACTGACAAAGTCATCCAAATATGTCGCTTTTATCGCCCAAAGATATATCATGCAAATACATTAAAATAGTAAAAGGTACGATTGTGCTCGGCATTAACCGGAATTTGATTTATATAGCCCCCAAAAAATAATTAAAAATCATTTTCGTGGGGAAAAGTGTTAAAACGCCTGATTAAAGCATTTGCGGGACCCCAGCGAGCTCCAGACTAGTTTCATTGTGTCGGGGACCCTCCACAATGATAAGACCCATCATTTAAATACAAAAAACACCATTAAAAGTCACTTTTAGGGGCAAAAAACAGCCTCTGTCCACTTCGTTAACAAACTGATGGGGAAATGGACAAAATCGTGATCAAAGCATTTTGCGGGACCCCAGCGAGCTCCAGACTATGTGCATTGTGTCGGGGACCCTGGAGAATGATAAAACCCATCATTTAAATGCCAAAAACACCATTAAAAGTCACTTTTAGGGGCAAAAAACAGCCTCTGTCCACTTCGTTAACAAACTGATGGGGAAATGGACAAAATCGTGATTAAAGCATTTTGCGGGACCCCAGCGAGCTCCAGACTAGTTGCATTGTGTCGGGGACCCTGGAGAATGATAAAACCCATCATTTAAATGCCAAAAACACCATTAAAAGTCACTTTTAGGGGCAAAAAACAGCCTCTGTCCACTTCGTTAACAAACTGATGGGGAAATGGACAAAATCGTGATTAAAGCATTTTGCGGGACCCCAGCGAGCTCCAGACTATGTGCATTGTGTCGGGGACCCTGGAGAATGATAAAACCCATCATTTAAATGCCAAAAACACCATTAAAAGTCACTTTTAGGGGCAAAAAACAGCCTCTGTCCACTTCGTTAACAAACTGATGGGGAAATGGACAAAATCGTGATTAAAGCATTTTGCGGGACCCCAGCGAGCTCCAGACTAGTTTCATTGTGTCGGGGACCCTGGAGAATGATAAAACCCATCATTTAAATGCCAAAAACACCATTAAAAGTCACTTTTAGGGGCAAAAAACAGCCTCTGTCCACTTCGTTAACAAACTGATGGGGAAATGGACAAAATCGTGATTAAAGCATTTTGCGGGACCCCAGCGAGCTCCAGACTAGTTTCATTGTGTCGGGGACCCTGGAGAATGATAAAACACATCATTTAAATGCCAAAAACACCATTAAAAGTCACTTTTAGGGGCAAAAAACAGCCTCTGTCCACTTCGTTAACAAACTGATGGGGAAATGGACAAAATCGTGATTAAAGCATTTTGCGGGACCCCAGCGAGCTCCAGACTATGTGCATTGTGTCGGGGACCCTGGAGAATGATAAAACCCATCATTTAAATGCCAAAAACACCATTAAAAGTCACTTTTAGGGGCAAAAAACAGCCTCTGTCCACTTCGTTAACAAACTGATGGGCAAATGGACCAAATCGTGATTAAAGCATTTGCGGGACCCCAGCGAGCTCCAGACTAGTTGCATTGTCTTGGGGACCCTCCACAATGATAAGACCCATCATTTAAATACAAAAAACACCATTAAAAGTCACTTTTAGGGGCAAAAAACAGCCTCTGTCCACTTCGTTAACAAACTGATGGGGAAATGGACAAAATCGTGATTAAAGCATTTTGCGGGACCCCAGCGAGCTCCAGACTAGTTTCATTGTCTTGGGGACCCTCCACAATGATAAGACCCATCATTTAAATGCAAAACCCACCATTAAAAGTCACTTTTAGGGGCGAAAAACAGCCTCTGTCCACTTCGTTAACAAACTGATAGGCAAATGGACAGAAGGGGGAACACGGCCCAGCCGCTGCTCCGCTGCTCCAGACTATGTGCATTGTGTCGGGGAGCCAGGTCAAACCCCTCCATGCACACCGCCAGAACCAGAACCTCACGACCCTGGTGACCTTAAAGGTGTTTGTCTTTGTTTGTTTTTGTACTCCACATAGACAGGCAGGTGTTCAGCACCGCGGGCCCGCTGCTGCTGCTGCTGGAAGGTGGAACACTTTGAGTCTTTTTATTTTCTCTTTTCTCCCTGCTCCTGCACACACCTTTTGTTCCCCTCCTCTGCCTTACACATCCTCCCACGCTCGAGCACTCCTCACTCGGACTAAACCCCTCCATGCACACCGCCAGAACCAGAACCTCACGACCCTGGTGACCTTAAAGGTGTTGTCTTTGTTTGTTTTTGTATTCCACATAGACAGGCTGGGGTTCAGCACCACGCACAGAGCCTACCCGCTACCTCCAGGGCGCATCACCACATTTTACAAGCCAGGAAAGGTGCATGGATCCTGGGTAAACATTGATTAAGTGTTTTTAAATGTGTGGAACAGTGTTTTGTCACTTTCAAAACTCTCCTGTCATTGACCGGAGAATTTGGGTCGATGTTGTATTCAATCTGGCCATTAATATTCCAGTGAGACGAAGTACGTACATTGACCGGAGTGATCCCATGTTAATGTTGTCCAAATACCGGAACATTCCCTAACCCATCACAGGGTGTTCGTATGCTGGGAGGAAACTACACCGTCATGTAACTCGTGACCACCCTGAGTTCTCCCGAGATGAGGCACATCAGGTCATGGCAAGGCTGAAGCATAGTGTGGCCCTGTGGTTGCTCCATGACCTCCGAGAGACTAATCCCATCATTGGAATGGCTACATCGTTGGATATAGACAATGAGGAGGAATACCCGGTGCACCCTCCACCCTTCTCCCCACATACCGAGTGTGACGAAGAGGACTGCATGCAGGTGAGGCTGGACAATATGGCATTGAGGGCTCAAAAGGATGCCCTCATTGATGAGGTGAAGACCCTGCGCTCCAGGCTAAAACAGGGTCTAAAACCCAGGAAGCAGAATGCCACTGCTGCTCTGCTTGAGGAAGACGAAGAATGTATACGATTTAAGGGCGTAGCAATCCCAAGTACCCCCGACATGAACTCAGTAGCCTCCGGCAGCAATACCCCTCTCAAGACCCCGGTGAAGACTGTCATGCGGTCCATAGAAGCCTCTGCGAGTGAGACCCCCCTCAAGTCTGTGATGCGGTCCCCAGAAGCCTCCGGAAGCAAGACCCCGGTGAAGACTGTCATGCGGTCCGACAAAGCCTCCGGTAGTGAGACCCCTCTCAAGTCTGTGATGCGGTCCCCAGAAGCCTCCGGAAGCAAGACCCCGGTGAAGACTGTCATGTGGTCCCCAGAAGCCTCCGGTAGTGAGACCCCGGTGAAGACTGTCATGCGGTCCATAGAAGCCTCTGCGAGTGAGATCCCTCTCAAGTCTGTGATGCGGTCCCCAGAAGCCTCCGGAAGCAAGACCCTGATGAAGACTGTCATGCGGTCCGTAGAAGCCTCCTGTAGTGAGACCCCTGTATGCCAGAAGACCCGTGCGTCTGTCTCCAATAAGCTGAAAGCTAATCTGGCTAAGGACTGGCCCTCTTCCCAAAATCAATGGTGCACTGGGAAGGGACTGCGGAATACCATGTGTGAAATCACGTTGCCTAAAAGCATGGAGACGTACATTCAGACATACAGAGGTCATTGTGAGGGTCTTGCACCGACAGTAAAACGGAAAGAGAATTGTATGTCCAATGTCAGCCGGATAAAGAACTTCATAGTATTCATGGCCCATGGTGTTGACCGGCTGTCAGACTGGCTGTTTCTAAAAGACACAAAGAGGGTCCGTGGCTGGAGCAAGTATATTTCAGAGTCGGGACGGACAGTCACAACATCGCTGTTGTTCCTGAAGACTGTGAACCATTTCCTGAGGTACTTGTCTGCATCAAAGCTCCGGGGGTGCAGGCTCACCCAGTCTGATATGACCAACATCATCAGAGAGGTGAAAGCCAATATTAACGATTTTAAAAAGTCTTTCACTCTCCACCAGTTTAAGGTGAAGAGGGACAAGCTGGATCGTCTGCCGAGCCAGGCGGAGCTTCTCGCCGCCATGGCGGCCGCTGAGAAGCGCATCCCTGATCTCCTTGACCTGATGGCTAGCAATCCGACCTCAATCACCCAGTACCTGCTATATGGCTATCTAACCCTCCATTGGAGCCTCCTGTATGGCCACCGTCCGGGTGTGTACGCAAACATGACCAACACGGAGGTCTTTGAGGCAGACAGAAGGGGCACTGCTGAGGGCTACATCATCCACGTGCAGGATCACAAGACTGCCAAGACATTTGGTGAAGCACAGCTGGTGCTTACAATAAAGGAGTTTAGCTGGGTCATGCGGTGGATGGGGATAAAAGAGGGCTTGTCGGGTCCTCAGAGTGAATTCTTCCTTTTCACATCGGGGAAGCAGGCTTCCAAGAACCTGAACGCTCACTTGAAGAGGGCTTGGGCTGATGCTGGGCTAGAAACAGCCGTCACCTTCACCATCTTGCGCACTGCCCTGGCTGACAATATCAAGCATCACCAAGATCCAGAAAGCAGGTCGATTCTGGCTAGGTTTATGTGCCACGACGTAAGCACTGCAGACCGGTTCTACGCGAATACGCCTGGAATAAAGGAGGCATTGAAGATCCGCTCCATGTTCAGGGCGGCGGCAGCAGCTGCAGCAGCATCATCATCAGAAGGAGGTCTACCACCGTCAGCTACCTCCGAAGAGATTTCAGGGGCGGAGAGCAGCGATACCTCTTCTTCAGGACCGATTGGTACTCCTGATGAGGGGAAAGGGGCCGTGGACTCAACCTTTTTTCCCCGGTGCACTGTACAAGTTAGACGGCTAATATGGCCCCCAGGCCCCTGTTAATCATGTTGTAATCATGTTGTTATTATGTTTATTTTGTATACTGTTTTTGTAAAAGTGGTGTGATAATTAAATAAAAAATAAAAAATTAAAAAAAACATTAGTATAACCTTGAAGGTTCCCAGGGGCAAATACAGTGCCTGTCATTTTGCAGGATATAATTTAACATGTAACCTCTCCTGGAAATGGACATACTCTGTGCATTTCCAGGAGAGGTTCCATGTTAAATTATATCCTGCAAAATGACAGGCTACAACTCTCTTCCAGATGTTTAAAAACACTTTTCCCGACCATTTAAACATTATTTCTGGCTTGTAAAGTACGGTGATGAGCCCTGACAGTATCAGACTATTTAAAGGGTTACCAGGAGCATGAGAATATCCTCCAAAGAAGGGGTGGTAGTGTCATGAATAAGGCCGAATATGTATGCCGATGTGCGGACGGTAAAGCACCGCAAAATCCACCCCTTTAGGGTAACCAGGGGCATGAAGTTCTGTAGGGTGTGAACATCTGGGTTTAGTCCGAGTGAGGAGTGCTCGAGCGTGGGAGGATGTGTAAGGCAGATGAGGGTAACAAAAGGTGTGTGCAGGAGCAGGGAGAAAAGAGAAAATAAAAAGACTCAAAGTGTTCCACCTTCCATCAGCAGCAGCAGCAGCAGCGGGCAGGCTCTGTCCGTGGTGCTGAACACCTGCCTGTCTATGTGGAATACAAAAACAAACAAAGACAAACACCTTTAAGGTCACCAGGGGCGTGAGGTTCTGGTTCTGGCGGTGTGCATTGAGGGGTTTAGTCCGAGTGAGGAGTGCTCGAGCGTGGGAGGATGTGTAAGGCAGAGGAGGGGAACAAAAAAAAACGAATACAAATAAGTTAAAGTGTGAACCTCCAGCAGGGCAGGTGCTGCTGCTGCTGCTGCTGCTGCTGCTGCTGCTGCTGCTGCTGCTGCTGCTGCTGCTGCTGCTGCTGTGAAGGAGGACGAATATCGATGCTTGTGTTCGGACGGTAAAGCACCGCAAAATCCACCCCCCCTTAAAGGTTACCAGGGGCATGATATTCTGCAGGGTGTGAACATCTGGGTTTAGTCCGTGGGGGAGTGCTTAAGTCCGGGGGCCCGGGGTCTCACGGTGCACGAGGTTATGGAAGTGCCACTGTTGCCGGAGGTCCTTAGTCCGTCCTTTGGGGCTCTGTCAGGGGCTACAGAGAGGTGGTTTTCCCGGTCCCTCTCCTGGAGGTATGAAATAACCTGAGCTCCATGTGAGGGAGCCGTGCTGGAGCTGCTTAGTCCGTCCTTTGGTGGTCTGTGAGGGGCTAATGAGAGGTGTTTTCCCCGGTCTATTTGATGGAAGTCTGACACGAGCAGAGTGTGCGTGCTTTGAAACTAATCCACCCACACTTAGCATGCTATTTTAGGGTATAAATCGTACCTTGTCACCATGCATGTAGCTGCATTTAAAAAAAGCTTACAGCACCGGGTATTCCCAGGCGGTCTCCCATCCAAGTACTGACCCGGCCCGACCCTGCTTAGCTTCCGAGATCGGACGAGATCGGGCGTGATTTTTTCTTTTTTTTTTTTTTTTTTTTATTATCAAAATGTTTTCACACAGATTAAACAAACACTCACATTGCATAACCAATCCCCCAAAAAGAAGAGGACCCCAATGCATTTAATACAAAGTATACATCACAGTCCTATCTTGTCTTTCACTTCCCCGACATTCCTAATACACCATTCTTTTACATTTATTCCTCTTTCACAGGTCATCATTCCTTATTTTTCAAAATTATACTTAAGCTTTCCATCATTCACTTCTATCAGTGTACAACCATCAACATGTTCTTTCATGAACATCTCATTATCTTTGTACACATATAACATTCCAACAACCCTCATTATATTCCTCTTCATAATTCCCCACACTCCATCAACTCTCCCCTCATAGTGTGCTACATTCCTTCTTATTTTCACCGCATATCTTGCCTGGCTTAAACATAGATTTAACATATCAACATTGCACCCATCCCTTCTCCCACTCAACCCAAACAACCACAATTCTTTCCACTCTAGACATTTTAACACCCCTTCATCCCAGCACCTGCATATCAATTCTTTTATTTTCCCAAAGAACCCCCTTAATTCCCCACACTCAAAAAACTCATGCATACAATTCTCCACTCCCACCTTACAGACATCACATTCTCTCTTAACCTCTTTGTCAAACATACTTATTATTAAATTGTTGAACACCCTGTTGTGCCTTAAACAGAAATCAAAGTGCTCGCCCTTCACACTATTCCCTTTCACTCTCAGATTCACCCACACCTTTTTCAAATCCATTCCACCCATCACCTTTCCCCATACCTTTTCTGATGCTGGTCTCCTTGCATCCCCCTTCCCAAGGATTTTGTATATCCTTTTCGTGCTAAGGTCTCCCAGCTTCACCCCTTCACCCACATATAGCGCTACCTCACTTTCGCCCCCTCCCACCTTCTTGCTCTCCACCATCCTTCTCCATTCCACCGGCATCCCCTCTTTGATGCTCTCCATCATGCCTTCCGCTGTCCTTCCCCCCATTAACAGATCCTTTTCCCTTGTCCCATCAACAATAACTTGAGCCCTCATGAACCCCGGAACATACTCATAGACTAGGTCTCTTATTACCCTAAATCCAGCCCTCCACATTGGTAAATTAAATAATACTTCCCCCTCTTTCATTATCCTATAGTTCTGGAATATGGGTTGTTTCCATACCTGCTGCGCATTCTCACATTCATACTTCACATTCCCCAAGAACTCTCCCCACGCATTCATCACCTCCCTTTGAAAATCATTCATTCCATTCATCCACCCTTTCTTAAAGCGCATACATATCCCACTGTCCCCACACCCCCCTCCTTTATTTATACTGTCTCTCAAAAATTCTTTCCACACATGCTTATTTCCCTTATTTAGATATTTTATCATCGTTTTAACCCTCATTGCTTTCATCTTCCTTTCCACATTTATTAGTTGTAGCCCCCCATCTTTATAGTCATTCTCTAGAACCTCCCTAGCTATCCTCACTCCCTTCCCCTCCCACATGAACTCACTCACTATTTTATTTACCTCTTTTATTACTCTGTCTGGCACCTCCATTACACTCATTACATAAACTAGCTTGCTCATGATGAGACCATTTACTACTATAACTTTCCCCCTCAGTTTTAATCTCCTCAGTTTCCAGAAGCTTAGGGTCTTTTTTAAACTACCCACCACTCCCTCATATTGCACATCCCTCCCCTCTCTGTCCTTCAAACCCACATTAATACCCAGTACCCTAATATATTCCTTATTCTCTTTTAAACCTAACTCCTCTCTCCCTACATCACCCTTTCCCAGCACCATGTACTCTGACTTTTCCATATTAATTTTAGCCCCTGAAGCTCTTCCATATATCTCCACACTCTCTAAGACCCCTCTTACACTTTCCATGTCTCTTACGGTGATTGTAGTATCATCCGCATATTGGAATACTACACTTATCCCTCCCCCCGGCCCCATCACCCCCTTTACCCTCTCATTCTGTTGTAGCAAAGCCGCAAGGGGCTCCGCTGATAATGCATAGAGCATCGCCGATAGAGGGCATCCCTGCCGGACGGATCTCCCTAACTTAAATACATTTGTGATGATCCCATTAACCTTAACGCAACTCATGGCTTTCCTATATATTCTCCTTATCCACCCAACAAACCCCCTCCCAAACCCTGCTTTTACCAAAACCCTGAATAAATAAACGTGATTAACCCTATCGAACGCCTTGTTCAGATCTAAGCTTACCAACACCCCTCCTTCTCCACCCTTCATATGATTTACCGTGTCCCTAATACTACAAACTGTGTCACATATATCCCTTCCAGGAATACTATATGCCTGGGTGCTCCCCACCACCGCACCAATAACCCTCTTCATTCTATTGGATAACACCCGTGCTATAATCTTATAATCCCCATTCAACATACTTAACGGCCTATAGTTCCCTAATTTATCCCTACTACCCTTTTTGTACAATATGCTAATCACCCCTGTTGATAATCCGTCCGGCAGTTCATCCTTCTCTTCGAAGCTCTTAAACAACTCCTTCAACATTGGGACTAGCACAGCCTTAAATTCCATGTAGAGCTCTGCAGTTAGGCCATCTAGTCCTGGGCTTTTATTTTTGCCCATGCCATCTATTGCTGCCTCTATTTCCTCTTTTCCTATCTCTCCTTCGCACAACTCTCTTCCTTCTTCTGTCAACACCGCCCTCATGCTCCCCAGAGTCTTTTCCAGGCTCTCTTTTTCATTAACTTCCTCCTGGAAGAGCTCTCTATAAAACTCTTCCACCCTCTTAACTATCCCTACTAAGTCTTTAATAATCTCACCCCCCTTACCCTATTTAGGGGCAATGGATGTCCACTTGCGGGAGACGACAGACAGTGGTGCGGTTAGCCAAAGTGACAATGGATGTCCACTTGCGGGAGACGACAGACAGTGGTGCGGTTAGCCAAAGTGACAGACCTAATGTTAGACCAATTTACAGGCAATGGACATCCACTCTCGGGAGAGAGACCTCCAGCATGTGTCCCTGACATGGAGACTCTGTTTATTTCACTCATCCAGGACAGAGACCGGGGAAATCTCCTCTCTGTGGCCCCTCCAAGACCCCCAAAGGACGGACCACAGACCTCCAGCATGTGTCCCTGACATGGGCACCTCCATAACCTTGCACACCGTGAGTCCCCGGACTCCCGGACTTAAGCACTCCCCCACGGACTAAACCCAGATGTTCACACCCTACAGAACTCCATGCCCCTGGTTAACCTAAAGGGGGTGGATTTTGCGGTGCTTTACCGTCCGCACATCGGTATCCATATTCGGCCTTATTCACGGCACCACCACCCCTTCTGTGGAGGATATTCTCATGCTCCTGGTAACCCTTTAAATAGTCTGATACTGTCAGGGCTCATCACCGCACTTTACAAGCCATAAATAATGTTTAAATGGTCGGGGAAAGTGTTTTTAAACGTCTGGAAGAGAGTTGTAGCCTGTCATTTTGCAGGATATAATTTAACATGGAACCTCTCCTGGAAATGCGCAGAGTATGTCCATTTCCAGGAGAGGTTCCATGTTAAATTATATCCTGCAAAATGACAGGCTATAAGCCAGGAACAAGTGTTTGAAAGGCGGGGAAAAGTTGTTTAAAATAGTCGGAAAAGTGTTTTTAAACGTCTGGAAGAGAGTTGTTGCCTGTCATTTTGCAGGATATAATTTAACATGGAACCTCTCCTGGAAATGCGCAGAGTATGTCCATTTCCAGGAGAGGTTCCATGTTAAATTATATCCTGCAAAATGACAGGCTATAAGCCAGGAACAAGTGTTTGAAAGGCGGGGAAAAGTTGTTTAAAATAGTCTGATACCTCCAGGGCGCATCACCGCATTTTACAAGCCAGGGAAGGTGTCGGAATCCTGGGTAAACATTGTTTAAATAGTCTGACACCTGGCACTGTATTTGCCCCTGGGAGAGGTTCCATGTTAAATTATATCCTGCAAAATGACAGGCTATAAGCCAGGAACAAGTGTTTGAAAGGCGGGGAAAAGTTGTTTAAAATAGTCTGATACCTCCAGGGCGCATCACCGCATTTTACAAGCCAGGGAAGGTGTCGGAATCCTGGGTAAACATTGTTTAAATAGTCTGACACCTGGCACTGTATTTGCCCCTGGGAGAGGTTCCATGTTAAATTATATCCTGCAAAATGACAGGCTATAAGCCAGGAACAAGTGTTTGAAAGGCGGGGAAAAGTTGTTTAAAATAGTCTGATACCTCCAGGGCGCATCACCGCATTTTACAAGCCAGGGAAGGTGTCGGAATCCTGGGTAAACATTGTTTAAATAGTCTGACACCTGGCACTGTATTTGCCCCTGGGAGAGGTTCCATGTTAAATTATATCCTGCAAAATGACAGGCTATAAGCCAGGAACAAGTGTTTGAAAGGCGGGGAAAAGTTGTTTAAAATAGTCTGATACCTCCAGGGCGCATCACCGCATTTTACAAGCCAGGGAAGGTGTCGGAATCCTGGGTAAACATTGTTTAAATAGTCTGACACCTGGCACTGTATTTGCCCCTGGGAAACTTCAAGGTTATATTCATGTTTTATTATTTGTTTAATAATCACATGATTTTTACAAAAACAGTATACACAGTATACATATATACAATAATAATAATAATAATAATAATAATATAACAATATACATAATAAAAACATGAAAAGTGGTGAAAATGAGAAAATGTATCCGAAAATAGTGCCTCCTAATGCGGGCATGTGGACAGTAGCCACAGACTCACAGGCACACACACACATGCAGAGATCCAGGGGGCGGAGCACATGGCTTTTTTTACCCAGAAATAAGTCTATGAGAGGCGGGGAGACTCAGAGGACAGGCTGCGTCACCTCACTTTGTAACCCAGGAAAAGAGCAGGAATTCTGGCTGCGTGAGTGTTAAAAGTGCATTCATCTGTGTTAATCCGACAGCCGCAGAGGTGCTGACGCAAAGCAGGCGGAACAAATTGATTATTTGAACCAGGAATAAATGTTTGCAAGGCGGGGAAAGTGTTCCTGCAGCCCCTCCATAACGGTAATAATGATTAGAAATGATTTCCAGGGCAGAAAGCGTTTTTTAAATGTGGAAAAAAATATGTTAAACTGTTTAAAAAGCACAAAGTGATTTGAGTGCAGTTCTCATGTGTCCCCACAGGAGGGCGCGTCGTCCCAGGGAGCACAGTGCATGGTGACAAGGTACGATTTATACCCTAAAATAGCATGCTAAGTGTGGGTGGATTAGTTTCAAAGCATGCACACTCTGCTCGTGTCAGACTTCCATCAAATAGACCGGGGAAAACACCTCTCATTAGCCCCTCACAGACCACCAAAGGACGGACTAAGCAGCTCCAGCACGGCTCCCTCACATGGAGCTCAGGTTATTTCATACCTCCAGGAGAGGGACCGGGAAAACCACCTCTCTGTAGCCCCTGACAGAGCCCCAAAGGACGGACTAAGGACCTCCGGCAACAGTGGCACTTCCATAACCTCGTGCACCGTGAGACCCCGGGCCCCCGGACTTAAGCACTCCCCCACGGACTAAACCCAGATGTTCACACCCTGCAGAATCTCATGCCCCTGGTCACCTTTAAGGGGGGGTGGATTTTGCGGTGCTTTACCGTCCGAACACAAGCATCAATATTCGTCCTCCTTCACAGCAGCAGCAGCAGCAGCAGCAGCAGCAGCAGCAGCAGCAGCAGCAGCAGCACCTGCCCTGCTGCACTTCCATAACCTCGTGCACCGTGAGACCCCGGGCCCCCGGACTTAAGCACTCCCCCACGGACTAAACCCAGATGTTCACACCCTGCAGAATCTCATGCCCCTGGTCACCTTTAAGGGGGGGTGGATTTTGCGGTGCTTTACCGTCCGAACACTGTATTTTGCCCCTGGGAACCTTCAAGGTTATACTAATGTTTTTTTTTTATTTTTTATTTAATTATCACACCACTTTTACAAAAACAGTATACAAAATAAACATAATAACAACATGATTAACAGGGGCCTGGGGGCCATATTAGCCGTCTAACTTGTACAGTGCACCGGGGAAAAAAGGTTGAGTCCACGGCCCCTTTCCCCTCATCAGGAGTACCAATCGGTCCTGAAGAAGAGGTATCGCTGCTCTCCGCCCCTGAATCCTCTTCGGAGGTAGCTGACGGTGGTAGACCTCCTTCTGATGATGATGCTGCTGCAGCTGCTGCCGCCGCCCTGAACATGGAGCGGATCTTCAATGCCTCCTTTATTCCAGGCGTATTCGCGTAGAACCGGTCTGCAGTGCTTACGTCGTGGCACATAAACCTAGCCAGAATCGACCTGCTTTCTGGATCTTGGTGATGCTTGATATTGTCAGCCAGGGCAGTGCGCAAGATGGTGAAGGTGATGGCTGTTTCTAGCCCAGCATCAGCCCAAGCCCTCTTCAAGTGAGCGTTCAGGTTCTTGGAAGCCTGCTTCCCCGATGTGAAAAGGAAGAATTCATTCTGAGGACCCGACAAGCCCTCTTTTATCCCCATCCACCGCATGACCCAGCTAAACTCCTTTATTGTAAGCACCAGCTGTGCTTCACCAAATGTCTTGGCAGTCTTGTGATCCTGCACGTGGATGATGTAGCCCTCAGCAGTGCCCCTTCTGTCCGCCTCAAAGACCTCCGTGTTGGTCATGTTTGCATACACACCCGGACGGTGGCCATACAGGAGGCTCCAATGGAGGGTTAGATAGCCATATAGCAGGTACTGGGTGATTGAGGTCGGATTGCTAGCCATCAGGTCAAGGAGATCAGGGATGCGCTTCTCAGCGGCCGCCATGGCGGCGAGAAGCTCCGCCTGGCTCGGCAGACGATCCAGCTTGTCCCTCTTCACCTTAAACTGGTGGAGAGTGACAGACTTTTTCAAATCGTTAATGTTGGCTTTCACCTCTCTGATGATGTTGGTCATATCAGACTGGGTGAGCCTGCACCCCCGGAGCTTTGATGCAGACAAGTACCTCAGGAAATGGTTCACAGTCTTCAGGAACAACAGCGATGTTGTGACTGTCCGGCCCGACTCTGAAATATACTTGCTCCAGCCACGGACCCTCTTTGTGTCTTTTAGAAACAGCCAGTCTGACAGCCGGTCAAAACCATGGGCCATGAATACTATGAAGTTCTTTATCCGGCTGACATTGGACATACAATTCTCTTTCCGTTTTACTGTCGGTGCAAGACCCTCACAATGACCTCTGTATGTCTGAATGTACGTCTCCATGCTTTTAGGCAACGTGATTTCACGCATGGTATTCCGCAGTCCCTTCCCAGTGCACCATTGATTTTGGGAAGAGGGCCAGTCCTTAGCCAGATTAGCTTTCAGCTTATTGGAGACAGACGCACGGGTCTTCTGGCATACAGGGGTCTCACTACAGGAGGCTTCTACGGACCGCATGACAGTCTGCATCGGGGTCTTGCTTCCGGAGGCTTCTGGGGACCGCATCACAGACTTGAGAGGGATCTCACTCGCAGAGGCTTCTATGGACCGCATGACAGTCTTCACTGGGGTCTCACTACCGGAGGCTTCTGGGGACCACATGACAGTCTTCACTGGGGTCTTGCTTCCGGAGGCTTCTGGGGACCGCATCACAGACTTGAGAGGGGTCTCTCTACCGGAGGCTTTGTCGGACCGCATGACAGTCTTCACCGGGGTCTTGCTTCCGGAGGCTTCTGGGGACCGCATGACAGTCTTCACCGGGGTCTCACTACCGGAGGCTTTGTCGGACCGCATGACAGTCTTCACCGGGGTCTTGCTTCCGGAGGCTTCTGGGGACCGCATCACAGACTTGAGGGGGGTCTCACTCGCAGAGGCTTCTATGGACCGCATGACAGTCTTCACCGGGGTCTTGAGAGGGGTATTGCTGCCGGAGGCTACTGAGTTCATGTCGGGGGTACTTGGGATTGCTACGCCCTTAAATCGTCTACATTCTTCGTCTTCCTCAAGCAGAGCAGCAGTGGCATTCTGCTTCCTGGGTTTTAGACCCTGTTTTAGCCTGGAGCGCAGGGTCTTCACCTCATCAATGAGGGCATCCTTCTGAGCCCTCAATGCCACATTGTCCAGCCTCACCTGCATGCAGTCCTCTTCGTCACACTCGGTATGTAGGGAGAAGGGTGGAGGGTGCACCGGGTATTCCTCCTCATTGTCTATATCCAATGATGTAGCCATTCCAATGATGGGATTAGTCTCTCGGAGGTCATGGAGCAACTGCAGGGCCACACTATGCTTCAGCCTTGCCATGACCTGATGTGCCTCATCTCGGGAGAACTCAGGGTGGTCACGAGTTACATGACGGTGTAGTTTCCTCCCAGCATACGAACACCCTGTGATGGGACAGGGTTTGGTCCGAACATTTATTCTACCACTGGCCATTTTAAGAATGATGCCTCTTTCATCCAGGTTCCGCACTGCATGTTTGTGCTTAAGGTGCTTATTCAAAGCCAGATAGCGGAGGCTGGACACCGGGCATTCGGTCAACATCCTTCCAAAAACACACACAATGAATTCTATTTAAATGGTTTTCTGTTTCTCCGTTTATATGCGTTAGCCAACTGCTGATTGCAACCATGGGTCCGATGCTTCAATGCAGGGAACACGGACCAAGGGGAGGACTTGGGTTACCACCTGGTTAAAATGGTCCCACCTCCGCACCAACGCGACTGGCGATGGGTCCGATACATTGATTGTTTTTTGTTTCATGGTTCTGCCACGAGCTCACAAGACAGTTTTGGGTACAAAACGTGGGGGTAACAGTACCTCCGGGCGCTCCGTCCCGCTCCGGCTTTCGCCGCAGCGGGGGGAGGAGGCATTGAACCCCTCGCACCTGCCCCCGGAGGAGGCAGGGGAGTCAGGTACCCGGAGGCGCACGGTGGACGGCCAGGGCGAGACCGCCACACCGCACTGGAGTCAGAGTTCCGAGTTTTTCGAGCCAGGTCCCGGTGAAACGCAGTACGGAGCACCCGGCAGGAACCTCCAGCAGACCCCCCCGCGCGGTTCCCTCGTCCCTCGGAAGAGGCGGAGAGGTGGGTGTTTTTCATCTGCTGGCGGACTGCCGGGGAGAACGTGCTGCTCGGGAGCCAGGCTCAGAGTTAGTGGAAGTGAGAGCCCGTGCACCTGCGTTTTACAGCAGGCACG
This sequence comes from Notothenia rossii, assembly GCF_949606895.1. NCBI lineage: Eukaryota > Metazoa > Chordata > Actinopteri > Perciformes > Nototheniidae > Notothenia > Notothenia rossii. The sequence continues at coordinate 34,385 of NW_027639746.1, forward strand.
CGCTGGTATCGGGGTGGGGAGAGAAGGTAGATGCAGAGGCTGCAGAAACAGCCAGAGCCTTTCCCCTCTAACACACCCCTCATTTGGTTCATGAGCACTGGGCAGAGTCCCCTGTCAACTCTCCTTATATTCCTCCGGAGACCAGTTGGGAAATGGCAGCATCCCACTTCACCTGGTAGACCATATCGTTAAATGAGCTCAGTAATGTACTGCACAACATCACATGGGTAAAATGAGCTATATCATGCACTGCAAAATCACATTTGGTTTATTTCCAAAAAGCCTGGAAAAAACACATATCCATCATGTCCTGTAAAATATCATTATTTGTTTATGTCCGCTCCAGGATTACCCGTAGTTTGGATGAACCGACCGCCAAGCACCGGAAGCTGGACCCGGGGGAGGAGGCCCTCCGATGGCGGGTCAAATTTGATGATACCGCAGCTGGCTGGACACTAGCCGTAGAAGAACACCTGGGCGGGACCAGGCATGTCCCTCTTTGCAGACAAGCATATGTGCTCCCAGGAGCAGAGTCAATCCCACAGTTTGGAGGAACCGACCGCCAAGCACCGGAAGCTGGACCCGGGGGAGGAGGCCCTCCGATGGCGGGTCAAATTTGATGATACCGCAGCTGGCTGGACACTAGCCGTAGAAGAACACCTGGGCGGGACCAGGCATGTCCCTCTTTGCAGACAAGCATATGTGCTCCCAGGAGCAGAGTCAATCCCACAGTTTGGAGGAACCGACCGCCAAGCACCGGAAGCTGGACCCGGGGAGGAGGCCCTCCGATGGCGGGTCAAAGTTGATGATACCGCAGCTGGCTGGACACTAGCCGTAGAAGAACACCTGGGCGGGACCAGGCATGTCCCTCTTTGCAGACAAGCATATGTGCTCCCAGGAGCAGAGTCAATCACACAGTTTGGAGGAACCGACCGCCAAGCACCGGAAGCTGGACCCGGGGGAGGAGGCCCTCCGATGGGGGGTCAAATTTGATGATACCGCAGCTGGCTGGACACTAGCCGTAGAAGAACACCTGGGCGGGACCAGGCATGTCCCTCTTTGCAGACAAGCATATGTGCTCCCAGGAGCAGAGTCAAACCCGCAGTTTGGAAGAACCGACCGCCAGAGCACCGGCACGAAGCCGGGCCGGCGGAGGCCTTCCGATGGCGGGTCACGTTTGCCATTCGATCAATGTCTTTGCAGACAAGCATATATGTGGTTGTTACGCAGGATCAAATAGGTAGTTTGATGAAGTAGGGTCCTGTGCCCGGAGCAAGGCCAATTGCTGAATGCCGCAGCCGACTAAGGCCGCTATGCCACAGTGGAGGATGAGAGAAACAGGTGTTTGTTTTGCATTCCGCGGCAAAGAGGGGAGGTGGAACTTCGACCCCGCTACGGAACCTGCGGTGGGACCCCTGAGTCAGACGGTTCGTCTTGGAAACGCTTCATATCGGTCGGCCTGGGAGGTAAGAGACACGCAGGGTAACGGACACGCAGGGTTACCCCCACGCAGCCCACGCAACACGGAGGAGGCAGGGGAGTCTGGTACCCGGAGGCGCATGGCCGCAACACCGCACTGGAGTCAGGGTTTTGAGTTTTTCGAGCCAGGTCCCAGTGAACGCAAGACTCCAGCAGGAGCCTCCAGCAGACCCCCCCGACGTTTCCCTCGTCCCTCCCGGCCATCAGAGTCGAACCCGCAGTTCGGAGGAACCGACCGCCAGAGCACCGGCACGAGGCCGGGCCGGCGGAGGCCCTCCGATGGCGGGTCGCGTTTGCCATTCGATCAGTGAGAAATCAGAAGAGGAAGGGGGAAGAAAAAAGACTAACTTGTCTTTTTGGAGAACCATCAAAAATGGGTGAAAATGAAAAAATGTATCCGAGAATAGTGCCCCATAAGGCGGGTAAAGTCCCCTGTCAACTCCCCTCACCTTCCTCCACACTCTGAAAAAGTCAGAGTTATTTTTTGGAGAACCATCAAAAATGGGTGAAAATGAAAAAATGTATCCGAGAATAGTGCCCCATAAGGCGGGTAAAGTCCCCTGTCAACTCCCCTCACCTTCCTCCACACTCTGAAAAAGTCAGAGTTATTTTTTGGAGAACCATCAAAAATGGGTGAAAATGAAAAAATGTATCCGAGAATAGTGCCCCATAAGGCGGGTAAAGTCCCCTGTCAACTCCCCTCACCTTCCTCCACACTCTGAAAAAGTCAGAGTTATTTTTTGGAGAACCATCAAAAATGGGTGAAAATGAAAAAATGTATCCGAGAATAGTTCCCCATAAGGCGGGTAAAGTCCCCTGTCAACTCCCCTCACCTTCCTCCACACTCTGAAAAAGTCAGAGTTATTTTTTGGAGAACCATCAAAAATGGGTGAAAATGAAAAAATGTATCCGAGAATAGTGCCCCATAAGGCGGGTAAAGTCCCCTGTCAACTCCCCTCACCTTCCTCCACACTCTGAAAAAGTCAGAGTTATTTTTTGGAGAACCATCAAAAATGGGTGAAAATGAAAAAATTTATCCGAGAATAGTGCCCCATAAGGCGGGTAAAGTCCCCTGTCAACTCCCCTCACCTTCCTCCACACTCTGAAAAAGTCAGAGTTATTTTTTGGAGAACCATCAAAAAGGGCTAAAAGTGTTGAAATGTATCCGAGAATAGTGCCCCATAAGGCGGATTGAGTCCCCTGTCAACTCCCCTTACCTTCCTCCACACTCTGAAAAAGTCAGAGTTATTTTTTGGAGAACCATCAAAAAGGGCTAAAAGTGTTGAAATGTATCCGAGAATAGTGCCCCATAAGAGGAATAAAGTCCCCTGTCAACTCCCCTCACCTTCCTCCAGAGCCCAGTTCAAAAACTTTAAGTTTGGTAAGAACCATGCTGGGGGGTCTACAGGCAACAAAATGTATCCGAGCCAAAGTGCACATACAGCGGAAGAATTCCTCCATGAAGTTACACAGCCGTTTTTTTTCTGAGTCCTCTCAAAAACCGGGTTTCCGATTTCGTGCAGAAGGTAGCTTGTAAAACATGAACGGTTTTTTACAACGGAGGAGGGGAAGTCTGGATTCCCCTCTCCGTTGTACCTTGCAACGGGGGAGGGGAAAAGTGTTCTCCAATTTTCAGATCCCCTCTCCCATGTAATTTTAAAAGTTCATTTTTTGATTATTTTAACATATAATTGACCGTTTTCTTTCATTTTATTTTCATTCCACGGGTGGGGGCCTATGGCAGGCTGCCTATGAGCTCCCAAATTTGGCCCGGATCATCCGGGATTTGTGGGATAAGCTCCATAAACTGACAAAGTCATCCAAACATGTCGCTTTTATAGCCCAAAGATATATCATGCAAATACATTAAAATAGTAAAAGGTACGATTGTGTTCGGCATTAACCGGAATTTGATTTATATAGCCCCCAAAAAATGATTAAAAATCGTTTTCGTGGGGAAAAGTGTTAAAACGCCTGATTAAAGCATTTGCGGGACACCAGCGAGCTCCAGACTATGTGCATTGTGTCGGGGACCCTGGAGAACGATAAGACCCATCATTTAAATACAAAAAACACCATTAAAAGTCACTTTTAGGGGCAAAAAACAGCCTCTGTCCACTTCGTTAACAAACTGATGGGGAAATGGACAAAATCGTGATTAAAGCATTTTGCGGGACCCCAGCGAGCTCCAGACTAGTTGCATTGTGTCGGGGACCCTGGAGAACGATAAGACCCATCATTTAAATACAAAAAACACCATTAAAAGTCACTTTTAGGGGCGAAAAACAGCCTCTGTCCACTTCGTTAACAAACTGATAGGCAAATGGACAGAAGGGGGAACACGGCCCAGCCGCTGCTCCGCTGCTCCAGACTATGTGCATTGTGTCGGGGAGCCAGGTCAAACCCCTCCATGCACACCGCCAGAACCAGAACCTCACGACCCTGGTGACCTTAAAGGTGTTTGTCTTTGTTTGTTTTTGTACTCCACATAGACAGGCAGGTGTTCAGCACCGCGGGCCCGCTGCTGCTGCTGCTGGAAGGTGGAACACTTTGAGTCTTTTTATTTTCTCTTTTCTCCCTGCTCCTGCACACACCTTTTGTTCCCCTCCTCTGCCTTACACATCCTCCCACGCTCGAGCACTCCTCACTCGGACTAAACCCCTCCATGCACACCGCCAGAACCAGAACCTCACGACCCTGGTGACCTTAAAGGTGTTGTCTTTGTTTGTTTTTGTATTCCACATAGACAGGCTGGGGTTCAGCACCACGCACAGAGCCTACCCGCTACCTCCAGGGCGCATCACCACATTTTACAAGCCAGGAAAGGTGCATGGATCCTGGGTAAACATTGATTAAGTGTTTTTAAATGTGTGGAACAGTGTTTTGTCACTTTCAAAACTCTCCTGTCATTGACCGGAGAATTTGGGTCGATGTTGTATTCAATCTGGCCATTAATATTCCAGTGAGACGAAGTACGTACATTGACCGGAGTGATCCCATGTTAATGTTGTCCAAATACCGGAACATTCCCTAACCCTCTATCTGCCTAATCTGATTGTTCCCCTGCTTCCTATTCTCCATCCCTAAGAAAAAACCTGTACATTTGTCCCCTTCAACTAAATATCTTGCCCTACTCCTGACTATTGCCCCCATACACCTCTCTCTTTCCACTATCCCTAACTCATCCCTAAGACTATTGTAGACCCCTAAATCTCTCCCTACCTCTCCCTCTATCTTCTCTGCTTCTTTATTTAGTTCCTCTTTTAACCTCTCCTCCCTCTCTCTCCCTCTTTTATTTCTTCCACAACTGAACTTTATGCTCATTTTTTTTATTTCTCTTTTTAGGCCCTCCCACCAGTCTCCTTCATCCTCACCATCCATTTTCTCTTGCTTCCTTAACCATTCATTCATCATTTTTTTGTATTTCTCATCCTTAAGCAGAGCAGCGTTTAGGCACCACACCCCTCCCCCTCTTCCCTTACATCCATCATCCAGCTTAAAGCCAAGGATAACATGATCACTCAAGCTTGTCGTTGTATGTTTAAATGTCCCCACCTTCCCACCTATCCTTCCCTTGCACAGCACCAAGTCTATCCTACTCTGCTTCAACACACCCCCCACCACCTGTTTTCTAGTATATACCCTCTCATCCAAATTCCTTTCTCTCCACACATCTCTTAAGCCATTCTCCCTCATCAGTTTCTCCAATGCACCTCGTGAGGAGTCATTTCTATAACTCATCCCACCCGCCACATCAATCCTTCCACACCTCACATTGAAATCACCCACCACCACACAATTTCCCCCACACTTCCCATCCAGACCCTCAAAAAAACTCTTTCTTTCTTTCTCCTCATTAGGCGCATGAATATTCATCAGTCTATACATTTCCCCCATATAACCAAACTCTGCAATAATCATCCTTCCTTTTCCATCATCCTCCACCTTTTTCACACTTTCCACTTTTCCCATTCTAAACAATATTGCCACCCCTCTTGCATTCAAACCACCATTATTGAAAAATACCCTCCCCATCCATCCCATTATCACATCACCCACACTTTCATTGTCCCAGTGTGTCTCCTGTAGGCATATGACATCAGCTGTACATAGCAGTAAAGCCCTGTCCCTTCTGTCCTTTGTTTTTAGCCCCCGGCCATTAAATGTACATATCGTCACCATTGCATGTAAAGTTTGAAAAAAAAAGTCTGTTCCCACTTGTCCTTCTTTTCCAGGCCACAGCCGTTGAAAGAAACAATCTTCACCATTGTTATTTAAAGGGGATTAGCGTTGGAGTATTCCAAAAGTTCTCCTTCAGCTCACCTTTCGCTGTCCAGTTCATCTCCACCGACTCCTTTCACATTCTTCTCCACTTGTGAACGCGTTTTCACTTTCCCTCTCACGGGTATTCCTGATGGTTTTGGGTCACCTCCTCCGACCCTCGATCCCTCTCTCCCAGGCGTCATCGGACTCCTACTCCGTCCCCTGGTTCTCGGAACCTCGACCCACTCCTCGATCTCCTGCTCTCCCACCGTCACCTCTACGATTTCGTCATCATCCTCCAGGAGCAACGTAATCTCATCTTCCAATATCTGCTCCCCCACCTTCTCCGCTTCTTCTCTCTCCTCCACCACCATCACCGCTTCTTCTCTCTCCTCCACCGTTGTCACCTCCTCCTTCTCCACACCTTGGCTGTTCGGACTTTTCTTTCTCTCCGTCTTTGTTTTCTTCTTTTTCCCCTTCCCTTTCCCCACTGTCTGTGTCCCCTCATTTCCCTCCTCCGCTACCCCCTCATGTTGTCTTTTCTTCCCTCCTCCTTCTGTTCCCCCCCTATTTCTTTCTGCCCCACCGCCACCACCACTACCTTCTCTCCCTCTATCACCTCCTCAGCCCCCTCATCCTCCCCCCCCCCCTCTTCTTTATCCACCTCTTCCACCTCCTGCTCCGCTTCCTCCTCCACATCGAGCCTCTCTCTCTCCCCCTGCTTTTCAGGCCTGGCCTGTTCTCTCCTTCCCACCCTCTCTTCCCCAGCACAATCCCTCGCAAAATGCCCAACACCCCCACACCTGTAACATTTTATCTCCGGACACTCCCTAAAAATGTGCCCCGCCCTTAGACAGTTTCTGCACACCGCCACCTGTCTGTCATGTATGACCCTTACGTATTCTGCCCCCCCCTCCACTCTAAATTGTGTCGAGTACGGCAGCGATGTTACCTTCTCATTAAGAGAAACTTTGAGGAAGCGTGTCCCGTCCGCTATCCTCATCCCCTCCCTGGTGTTCTTTACATATCTTCTTTTGATGGGCGAAACCGCCTTAACCCCCCACTCAAACAGCCTCCTCAGGATCTGGTCATCCTCGATATATATCGGCATGTACATAAAGGACACCATCACCTCCATAGCTGTTAACTCCTCTGCCTTTATGACCACCCCCTTCACCCTCAGCGCCTCCAGCAATCTCTTCTTTCCCTCCACATATCTCATTGTCACCTCATACCTCTCCCCCTTCAGCCTGCATCCCAACACTTCTCCACACTCATCCTGTATTTCACACAGCATGTCCAACATTGTAATCTTTCCCAGGCCCCCCTCCACCGTCACCGCCAGTGTCAGATCCGCCCGGTAACTAATGTCCTCATTCCCTTCTCCCACCCTTTTCCCCCTCTCTTTTACTTTGCTACTGCCCTGTTTCAAACTGTTTCTCTCTTTTTCTCCGTCCGTTTTCTTTCTTTGTCCAGGCCCCTCCTCTTTCCTTCCGTCGTCTCCATTCACAAACTTTTGTCCTTCTCCCGTGTTCTCCCGGCTTTCCTCCTCTTCTGTTCTTCTCTGCGCACTCTCCTGTGCATTTTCTGACCCTCCGCTTGTCTTTAGAGCCTCGCCGCTCTTCCCTGCGCGTTCCTTGATACCTCCGCTGCTATTCCTCGCGCCCTCTTCCGGGTTCTGTTCCGCTCCGCAATGTCCTCCTCCCAGTCTCTTTAAAGCCGTTGTTGTGCTTGTTCTGGATTGAGACGCACCCGTCTCCTCTTCTCTCTCCATAATTCCCTTCTTTCCAGCCTTTCCTTTCATTAGTCCGGCTTTTTCCGCCTCTCTTTCCTCCCGGCTCCTCTCATCCAGCTTCCTCTCCAGCAGCAGCTTCGCTTTCTCCTCTTCATTCCTTATATTTCCCATCATGCAGGCCGCCTCTCTTACATCCTTTCCTTGTGTAGAGCCCTCAGTATCCGTCTGCATTGTCGGTTTTCCTCCCGTTTCTCCAGCATGTTCCGCTGCATTCAGCTCGGCTTCTTCCGCTTTCTTCGCCGCCCCCCGCATTCCAGACATTCCAGACATTCCAGGATTCACGTCCTTATTCTCCGTTCTTTTCTCCATTTTCTCCACAACGCACCTTCAATGTTTGTCCCCCCAGACAGCTGAGCTGTTTGGGGGGGGTTTTGCCGGAAAAGATCGCGATTAAAACGCTTGTTTTAATCACTTTGTCCCGTTTCCTCAGCAAACAATTGACCTGCTTCCTCCAGCACTCTCGCTGCGTTCGCGCTGTTGCTCCTCGTATTTTCTCCTCTGATGTTCACAAAACACGGTTTGAAAGTATCCCCCCCGACAGCAGAGCTGTTTGGGGGGCTGTTTGTCCAAAAATAAAGTGCAAAAACCGTCTTATTTGCTCCACTTTGTCCAAATTCGTCCCAAACTTTTGCGTCCACACATACACTGCTCACTCTCAATGCGCTCCTAGCGGGCGTGATCAGAGTGGTATGGCCGTAAGCAAAGAGTTTGGAGGCATAGTTGCTTCTTGTAGATTGGCTTCAGAGAGGATATGCGGGTGCCAGGGCCGAGTGTGGGTGCTGAAAGGCGGACTGCCCACCTCCAATGTCGATGCCCAGCAGCTGTGGGCTCTGCAGGGGCCCCCAGGCCTGCCTGTGAGCCACATGTCTCCCCCTCTCCAGCCCCTGGGAGCTGCTCCCCGGGGTCCTGGAGAGGCATTTTCAGGCTCCTCTCTGCACTTGCACTTTCCCCCCCTTACACATGGCTTGTAAATGGATCATTTTGGATGCAAATGGTCCATGGTGTCCTTACTCTCTGAAACAATCTGGCTCTTACCACACTGTGAGCAGGGTTTAATCCGATTTTCAGCACTCTTTTGCCCCGCATAAACTAGTTTAAATCACCGTGGTCACTATGGTGGGGATTTAGGAATGTACCTGTGTGCGGTGCGGAGCTTCCCTGTGCTTTAAATCCATCGATTTGCCCTTTTTTGGGTTGTATTTTTGACTGTGAAAGCACTGTGCTCCCTGGGACGAGGCGCCCTCCTGTGGGGACACATGAGAACTGCACTCAAATCACTTTGTGCTTTTGAAACAGATTGAAATATTTTTGGGCCACTTTTAAAAACCGCTTTCTGACCTGGAAATAATTTCTAATCATCACCACCGTGATGGAGGGGCTGCAGGAATACTTTCCCCGCCTTGCAAACACTTAATCCTGGGTAAAATAATCGGATTAAAACAGTTTAACGCACTTTTAACACTCGTGTGCCCAGGATTCCAGCTACTGGATCTCTGCATGTGTGTGTGTGTGTGTGTGTGTGTGTGTGTGTGTGTTTGTGTGTGTGTGTGTGTGTGTGTGTGTGTGTGTGCCTGTGAGTCTGAGGGCCTGAGAGCAGCGGCTCGGCCGTTTTCACACTTTTGTCCATCAGTTTGTTAACGAAGTGGACAGAGGCTGTTTTTTGCCCTTAAAAGTGACTTTTAATGGTGTTTTTGGCATTTAAATGATGGGTCTTATCGTTCTCCAGGGTCCCCGACACAATGCAACTAGTCTGGAGCTCGCTGGGGTCCCGCAAATGCTTTAATCACGATTTTGTCCATTTGCCTATCAGTTTGTTAACGAAGTGGACAGAGGCTGTTTTTTGCCCCTAAAAGTGACTTTTAATGGTGTTTTTTGTATTTAAATGATGGGTCTTATCATTGCGGAGGGTCCCCGACACAATGCAACTAGTCTGGAGCTCGCTGGGGTCCCGCAAAATGCTTTAATCACGATTTTGTCCATTTGCCTATCAGTTTGTTAACGAAGTGGACAGAGGCTGTTTTTCGCCCATAAAAGTGACTTTGAATGGTGTTTTTGGCATTTAAATGATGGGTCTTATCGTTATCCAGGGTCCCCGACACAATGCAACTAGTCTGGAGCTCGCTGGGGTCCCGCAAATGCTTTAATCACGATTTTGTCCATTTGCCTATCAGTTTGTTCACGAAGTGGACAGAGGCTTTTTTTTCGCCCTTAAAAGTGACTTTTAATGGTGTTTTTTGCATTTAAATGATGGGTCTTATCATTCTCCAGGGTCCCCGACACAATGCACATAGTCTGGAGCTCGCTGGGGTCCCGCAAATGCTTTAATCACACTTTTGTCCATTTGCCTATCAGTTTGTTAACGAAGTGGACAGAGGCTGTTTTTTGCCCTTAAAAGTTACTTTTAATGGTGTTTTTTGTATTTAAATGATAGGTCTTATCGTTCTCCAGGGTCCCCGACACAATGCAACTAGTCTGGAGCTCGCGGGGGTCCCGCAAATGCTTTAATCAGGCGTTTTAACACTTTTCCCCACGAAAATGATTTTTAATCATTTTTTAGGGGCTATATAAATCAAATTCCGGTTAATGCCGAGCACAATCGTACCTTTTACTATTTTAATGTATTTGCATGATATATCTTTGGGCTATAAAAGCGACATATTTGGATGACTTTGTCAGTTTATGGAGCTTATCCCACAAATCCCGGATGATCCGGGCCAAATTTGGGAGCTCATAGGCAGCCTGCCATAGGCCCCCACCCGTGGAAAGAAAAAAAAATGAAAGAAAACGGTCAATTATATGTTAAAATAATCAAAAAATGAACTTTTAAAATTACATGGGAGAGGGGATCTGAGAATTGGAGAAGGGGAAAAGTGTTCGGCGCTTCGTCCCGAAGCGCCGAACACTTTTCCCCTCCCCCGTTGCAAGGTACAACGGAGAGGGGAATCCAGACTTCCCCTCCTCCGTTGTAAAAAAACGTTCATGTTTTAAAAGCTACCTTCTGCACGAAATCGGAAACCCGGTTTTTGAGAGGACTCAGAAAAAAAACGGCTGTGTAACTTCATGGAGGAATTCATCCGCTCTATGTGCACTTTGGCTCGGATACATTTTGTTGCCTGGAGACCCCCCAGCATGGTTCTTACCAAACTTAAAGTTTTTGAACTGGGCTCTGGAGGAAGGTAAGGGGAGTTGACAGGGGACTCAATCCGCCTCATGAGGCACTATTTTCGGATACATTTCAACACTTTTAGCCCTTTTTCATGGTTCTCCAAAAAATAACTCTGACTTTTTCAGAGTGTGGAGGAAGGTGATGGGAGTTGACAGGGGACTTTACCTGCCTTATGGGGCACTATTCTCGGATACATTTCAACACTTTTAGCCCTTTTTGATGGTTCTCCAAAAAATAACTCTGACTTTTTCAGAGTGTGGAGGAAGGTGAGGGGAGTTGACAGGGGACTTTACCTGCCTTATGGGGCACTATTCTCGGATACATTTCAACACTTTTAGCCCTTTTTGATGGTTCTCCAAAAAATAACTCTGACTTTTTCAGAGTGTGGAGGAAGGTGAGGGGAGTTGACATGGGACTTTACCTGCCTTATGGGGCACTATTCTCGGATACATTTCAACACTTTTAGCCCTTTTTGATGGTTCTCCAAAAAATAACTCTGACTTTTTCAGAGTGTGGAGGAAGGTGAGGGGAGTTGACAGGGGACTTTACCTGCCTTATGGGGCACTATTCTCGGATACATTTCAACACTTTTAGCCCTTTTTGATGGTTCTCCAAAAAATAACTCTGACTTTTTCAGAGTGTGGAGGAAGGTGAGGGGAGTTGACAGGGGACTCAATCCGCCTTATGGGGCACTATTCTCGGATACATTTCAACACTTTTAGCCCTTTTTGATGGTTCTCCAAAAAATAACTCTGACTTTTTCAGAGTGTGGAGGAAGGTGAGGGGAGGTGACAGGGGACTTTACCTGCCTTATGGGGCACTATTCTTGGATAGATTTCAACACTTTTAGCCCTTTTTGATGGTTCTCCAAAAAATAACTCTGACTTTTTCAGAGTATGGAGGAAGGTGAGGGGAGTTGACAGGGGACTTTACCTGCCTTATGGGGCACTATTCTCGGATACATTTCAACACTTTTAGCCCTTTTTGATGGTTCTCCAAAAAATAACTCTGACTTTTTCAGAGTGTGGAGGAAGGTGAGGGGAGTTGACAGGGGACTCAATCCGCCTTATGGGGCACTATTCTCGGATACATTTCAACACTTTTAGCCCTTTTTGATGGTTCTCCAAAAAATAACTCTGACTTTTTCAGAGTGTGGAGGAAGGTGAGGGGAGTTGACAGGGGACTCAATCCGCCTTATGGGGCACTATTCTCGTATACATTTTTTCATTTTCACCCATTTTTTATGGAACTCCAAAAAGACAAGTTAGTCTTTTTTTTCCCCCTTCCTCTTCTGATTTCTCACTGATTGAATGGCAAACGCGACCCGCCATCGGAGGGCCTCCGCCGGCCCGGCCTCGTGCCGGTGCTCTGGCGGTCGGTTCCTCCGAACTGCGGGTTCAACTCTGATGGCCGGGAGGGACGAGGGAAACGTCGGGGGGGTCTGCTGGAGGCTCCTGCTGGAGGCTCCTGCTGGAGGCTCCTGCTGGAGTCTTGCGTTCACTGGGACCTGGCTCGAAAAACTCAAAACCCTGACTCCAGTGCGGTGTTGCGGCCATGCGCCTCCGGGTACCAGACTCCCCTGCCTCCTCCGTGTTGCGTGGGCTGCGTGGGGGTAACCCTGCGTGTCCGTTACCCTGCGTGTCTCTTACCTCCCAGGCCGACCGATATGAAGCGTTTCCAAGACGAACCGTCTGACTCAGGGGTCCCACCACAGGTTCCGTAGCGGGGTGGAAGTTCCACTTCCCCACTTCGCCGCGGAATGCAAGACAAACACCTGTTTCTCTCATCCTCCACTGTGGCATAGCGGCCTTAGTCGGCTGCGGCATTCAGCAATTGGCCTTGCTCCGGGCACAGGACCCTAATTCATCAAACTACCTGTTTGATCCTGCGTAACAACCACATATATGCTTGTCTGCAAAGACATTGATCGAATGGCAAACGTGACCCGCTATCGGAGGGCCTCCGCCGGCCCGGCCTCGTGCCGGTGCTCTGGCGGTCGGTTCCTCCGAACTGCGGGTTTGACTCTGCTCCTGGGAGCGCATATGCTTGTCTGCAAAGAGGGACATGCCTGGTCCCGCCCAGGTGTTCTTCTACGGCTAGTGTCCAGCCAGCTGCGGTATCATCAAATTTGACCCGCCATCGGAGGGCCTCCTCCCCGGGTCCAGCTTCCGGTGCTTGGCGGTCGGTTCCTCCGAACTGCGGGTTTGACTGTGCTCCTGGGAGCGCATATGCTTGTCTGCAAAGAGGGACATGCCTGGTCCCGCCCAGGTGTTCTTCTACGGCTAGTGTCCAGCCAGCTGCGGTATCATCAAATTTGACCCGCCATCGGAGGGCCTCCTCCCCGGGTCCAGCTTCCGGTGCTTGGCGGTCGGTTCATCCAAACTGCGGGTTTGACTCTGCTCCTGGGAGCGCATATGCTTGTCTGCAAAGAGGGACATGCCTGGTCCCGCCCAGGTGTTCTTCTACGGCTAGTGTCCAGCCAGCTGCGGTATCATCAAATTTGACCCGCCATCGGAGGGCCTCCTCCCCGGGTCCAGCTTCCGGTGCTTGGCGGTCGGATCATCCAAACTGCGGGTTTGACTCTGCTCCTGGGAGCGCATATATGCTTGTCTGCAAAGAGGGACATGCCTGGTCCCGCCCAGGTGTTCTTCTACGGCTAGTGTCCAGCCAGCTGCGGTATCATCAAATTTGACCCGCCATCGGAGGGCCTCCTCCCGGGGTCCAGCTTCCAGTGCTTGGCGGTCGGTTCATCCAAACTACGGGTAATCCTGGAGCGGACAAAGATATGTGTATTTGCCTGAAGGATGGAAATAAACAAAGAATGATATTTTACAGGACATGATGGATATGTGTTTTTTCCAGGCTTTTTGGAAATAAACCAAATGTGATTTTGCAGTGCATTATATAGCTCATTTTACCCATGTGATGTTGTGCAGTACATTACTGAGCTCGTTTAACTAGGCGAATTGGGATGCTGCCATGTCCCAACTGGTCTCCGGAGGAATATAAGGAGAGTTGACAGGGGACTCTGCCCAGTGCTCATGAACCAAATGAGGGGTGTGTTAGAGGGGAAAGGCTCTGGCTGTTTCTGCAGCCTCTGCATCTACCTTCTCTCCCCACCCCGATACCAGAGCGTGCCTGCTGTAAAAGGCAGGTGCACGGGCTCTCACTGCCACTAACTCTGAGCCTGGCTCCCGAGCAGCACGTTCTCCCCGGCAGTCCGCCAGCAGATGAAAAACACCCACCTCTCCGCATCTTCCGAGGGACGAGGGAACCGCGCGGGGGGGTCTGCTGGAGGTTCCTGCCGGGTGCTCCGTACTGCGTTTCACCGGGACCTGGCTCGAAAAACTCGGAACTCTGACTCCAGTGCGGTGTGGCGGTCTCGCCCTGGCCGTCCACCGTGCGCCTCCGGGTACCTGACTCCCCTGCCTCCTCCGGGGGCAGGTGCGAGGGGTTCAATGCCTCCTCCCCCCGCTGCGGCGAAAGCCGGAGCGGGACGGAGCGCCCGGAGGTACTGTTACCCCCACGTTTTGTACCCAAAACTGTCTTGTGAGTTCGTGGCAGAACCATGAAACAAAAAACAATCAATGTATCGGACCCATCGCCAGTCGCGTTGGTGCGGAGGTGGGACCATTTTAACCAGGTGGTAACCCAAGTCCTCCCCTTGGTCCGTGTTCCCTGCATTGAAGCATCGGACCCATGGTTGCAATCAGCAGTTGGCTAACGCATATAAACGGAGAAACAGAAAACCATTTAAATAGAATTCATTGTGTGTGTTTTTGGAAGGATGTTGACCGAATGCCCGGTGTGCAGCCTCCGCTATCTGGCTTTGAATAAGCACCTTAAGCACAAACATGCAGTGCGGAACCTGGATGAAAGAGGCATCATTCTTAAAATGGCCAGTGGTAGAATAAATGTTCGGACCAAACCCTGTCCCATCACAGGGTGTTCGTATGCTGGGAGGAAACTACACCGTCATGTAACTCGTGACCACCCTGAGTTCTCCCGAGATGAGGCACATCAGGTCATGGCAAGGCTGAAGCATAGTGTGGCCCTGCAGTTGCTCCATGACCTCCGAGAGACTAATCCCATCATTGGAGTGGCTACATCATTGGATATAGACAATGAGGAGGAATACCCGGTGCACCCTCCACCCTTCTCCCCACATACCGAGTGTGACGAAGAGGACTGCATGCAGGTGAGGCTGGACAATGTGGCATTGAGGGCTCAGAAGGATGCCCTCATTGATGAGGTGAAGACCCTGCGCTCCAGGCTAAAACAGGGTCTAAAACCCAGGAAGCAGAATGCCACTGCTGCTCTGCTTGAGGAAGACGAAGAATGTATACGATTTAAGGGCGTAGCAATCCCAAGTACCCCCGACATGAACTCAGTAGCCTCCGGCAGCAATACCCCTCTCAAGACCCCGGTGAAGACTGTCATGCGGTCCATAGAAGCCTCTGCGAGTGAGACCCCCCTCAAGTCTGTGATGCGGTCCCCAGAAGCCTCCGGAAGCAAGACCCCGGTGAAGACTGTCATGCGGTCCGACAAAGCCTCCGGTAGTGAGACCCCGGTGAAGACTGTCATGCGGTCCCCAGAAGCCTCCGGAAGCAAGACCCCGGTGAAGACTGTCATGCGGTCCGACAAAGCCTCCGGTAGAGAGACCCCTCTCAAGTCTGTGATGCGGTCCCCAGAAGCCTCCGGAAGCAAGACCCCAGTGAAGACTGTCATGTGGTCCCCAGAAGCCTCCGGTAGTGAGACCCCAGTGAAGACTGTCATGCGGTCCATAGAAGCCTCTGCGAGTGAGATCCCTCTCAAGTCTGTGATGCGGTCCCCAGAAGCCTCCGGAAGCAAGACCCCGATGCAGACTGTCATGCGGTCCGTAGAAGCCTCCTGTAGTGAGACCCCTGTATGCCAGAAGACCCGTGCGTCTGTCTCCAATAAGCTGAAAGCTAATCTGGCTAAGGACTGGCCCTCTTCCCAAAATCAATGGTGCACTGGGAAGGGACTGCGGAATACCATGCGTGAAATCACGTTGCCTAAAAGCATGGAGACGTACATTCAGACATACAGAGGTCATTGTGAGGGTCTTGCACCGACAGTAAAACGGAAAGAGAATTGTATGTCCAATGTCAGCCGGATAAAGAACTTCATAGTATTCATGGCCCATGGTTTTGACCGGCTGTCAGACTGGCTGTTTCTAAAAGACACAAAGAGGGTCCGTGGCTGGAGCAAGTATATTTCAGAGTCGGGCCGGACAGTCACAACATCGCTGTTGTTCCTGAAGACTGTGAACCATTTCCTGAGGTACTTGTCTGCATCAAAGCTCCGGGGGTGCAGGCTCACCCAGTCTGATATGACCAACATCATCAGAGAGGTGAAAGCCAACATTAACGATTTGAAAAAGTCTGTCACTCTCCACCAGTTTAAGGTGAAGAGGGACAAGCTGGATCGTCTGCCGAGCCAGGCGGAGCTTCTCGCCGCCATGGCGGCCGCTGAGAAGCGCATCCCTGATCTCCTTGACCTGATGGCTAGCAATCCGACCTCAATCACCCAGTACCTGCTATATGGCTATCTAACCCTCCATTGGAGCCTCCTGTATGGCCACCGTCCGGGTGTGTATGCAAACATGACCAACACGGAGGTCTTTGAGGCGGACAGAAGGGGCACTGCTGAGGGCTACATCATCCACGTGCAGGATCACAAGACTGCCAAGACATTTGGTGAAGCACAGCTGGTGCTTACAATAAAGGAGTTTAGCTGGGTCATGCGGTGGATGGGGATAAAAGAGGGCTTGTCGGGTCCTCAGAATGAATTCTTCCTTTTCACATCGGGGAAGCAGGCTTCCAAGAACCTGAACGCTCACTTGAAGAGGGCTTGGGCTGATGCTGGGCTAGAAACAGCCGTCACCTTCACCATCTTGCGCACTGCCCTGGCTGACAATATCAAGCATCACCAAGATCCAGAAAGCAGGTCGATTCTGGCTAGGTTTATGTGCCACGACGTAAGCACTGCAGACCGGTTCTACGCGAATACGCCTGGAATAAAGGAGGCATTGAAGATCCGCTCCATGTTCAGGGCGGCGGCAGCAGCTGCAGCAGCATCATCATCAGAAGGAGGTCTACCACCGTCAGCTACCTCCGAAGAGGATTCAGGGGCGGAGAGCAGCGATACCTCTTCTTCAGGACCGATTGGTACTCCTGATGAGGGGAAAGGGGCCGTGGACTCAACCTTTTTTCCCCGGTGCACTGTACAAGTTAGACGGCTAATATGAACCCAGGCCCCTGTTAATCATGTTGTTATTATGTTTATTTTGTATACTGTTTTTGTAAAAGTGGTGTGATAATTAAATAAAAAATAACAAAAAAAACATTAGTATAACCTTGAAGGTTCCCAGGGGCAAATACAGTGCCTGTCATTTTGCAGGATATAATTTAACATGTAACCTCTCCTGGAAATGGACATACTCTGTGCATTTCCAGGAGAGGTTCCATGTTAAATTATATCCTGCAATATCCTCCAAAGAAGGGGTGGTAGTGTCATGAATAAGGCCGAATATGTATGCCGATGTGCGGACGGTAAAGCACCGCAAAATCCACCCCTTTAGGGTAACCAGGGGCATGAAGTTCTGTAGGGTGTGAACATCTGGGTTTAGTCCGAGTGAGGAGTGCTCGAGCGTGGGAGGATGTGTAATGCAGAGGAGGGTAACAAAAGGTGTGTGCAGGAGCAGGGAGAAAAGAGAAAATAAAAAGACTCAAAGTGTTCCACCTTCCAGCAGCAGCAGCAGCGGGCCCGCTCTGTCCGTGGTGCTGAACACCTGCCTGTCTATGTGGAGTACAAAAACAAACAAAGACAAACTCCTTTAAGGTCACCAGGGGCGTGAGGTTCTGGTTCTGGCGGTGTGCATGGATGGGTTTAGTCCGAGTGAGGAGTGCTCGAGCGTGGGAGGATGTGTAAGGCAGAGGAGGGGAACAAAAAAAAACGAATACAAATAAGTTAAAGTGTGAACCTCCAGCAGGGCAGGTGCTGCTGCTGCTGCTGCTGCTGCTGCTGCTGCTGCTGCTGCTGCTGCTGCTGCTGCTGTGAAGGAGGACGAATATTGATGCTTGTGTTCGGACGGTAAAGCACCGCAAAATCCACCCCCCCTTAAAGGTGACCAGGGGCATGAGATTCTGCAGGGTGTGAACATCTGGGTTTAGTCCGTGGGGGAGTGCTTAAGTCCGGGGGCCCGGGGTCTCACGGTGCACGAGGTTATGGAAGTGCCACTGTTGCCGGAGGTCCTTAGTCCGTCCTTTGGGGCTCTGTCAGGGGCTACAGAGAGGTGGTTTTCCCGGTCCCTCTCCTGGAGGTATGAAATAACCTGAGCTCCATGTGAGGGAGCCGTGCTGGAGCTGCTTAGTCCGTCCTTTGGTGGTCTGTGAGGGGCTAATGAGAGGTGTTTTCCCCGGTCTATTTGATGGAAGTCTGACACGAGCAGAGTGTGCATGCTTTGAAACTAATCCACCCACGCTTAGCATGCTATTTTAGGGTATAAATCGTACCTTGTCACCATGCACTGTGCTCCCTGGGACGACGCGCCCTCCTGTGGGGACACATGAGAACTGCACTCAAATCACTTTGTGCTTTTTAAACAGTTTAACATATTTTTTTCCACATTTAAAAAACGCTTTCTGCCCTGGAAATCATTTCTAATCATTATTACCGTTATGGAGGGGCTGCAGGAACACTTTCCCCGCCTTGCAAACATTTATTCCTGGTTCAAATAATCAATTTGTTCCGCCTGCTTTGCGTCAGCACCTCTGCGGCTGTCGGATTAACACAGATGAATGCACTTTTAACACTCACGCAGCCAGAATTCCTGCTCTTTTCCTGGGTTACAAAGTGAGGTGACGCAGCCTGTCCTCTGAGTCTCCCCGCCTCTCATAGACTTATTTCTGGGTAAAAAAAGCCATGTGCTCCGCCCCCTGGATCTCTGCATGTGTGTGTGTGCCTGTGAGTCTGTTGCTACTGTCCACATGCCCGCATTAGGAGGCACTATTTTCGGATACATTTTCTCATTTTCACCACTTTTCATGTTTTTATTATGTATATTGTTATATTATTATTATTATTATTATTGTATATATGTATACTGTGTATACTGTTTTTGTAAAAATCATGTGATTATTAAATAAATAATAAAACATGAATATAACCTTGACGTTTCCCAGGGGCAAATACAGTGCCAGGTGTCAGACTATTTAAACAATGTTTACCCAGGATTCCGACACCTTCCCTGGCTTGTAAAATGCGGTGATGCGCCCTGGAGGTATCAGACTATTTTAAACAACTTTTCCCCGCCTTTCAAACACTTGTTCCTGGGTTATAGCCTGTCATTTTGCAGGATATAATTTAACATGGAACCTCTCCTGGAAATGGACATACTCTGTGCATTTCCAGGAGAGGTTCCATGTTAAATGATATCCTGCAAAATGACAGGCAACAACTCTCTTCCAGACGTTTAAAAACACTTTTCCGACTATTTTAAACAACTTTTCCCCGCCTTTCAAACACTTGTTCCTGGGTTATAGCCTGTCATTTTGCAGGATATAATTTAACATGGAATCTCTCCTGGAAATGGACATACTCTGTGCATTTCCAGGAGAGGTTACATGTTAAATGATATCCTGCAAAATGACAGGCAACAACTCTCTTCCAGACGTTTAAAAACACTTTTCCGACTATTTTAAACAACTTTTCCCCGCCTTTCAAACACTTGTTCCTGGGTTATAGCCTGTCATTTTGCAGGATATAATTTAACATGGAATCTCTCCTGGAAATGGACATATTCTGTGCATTTCCAGGAGAGGTTACATGTTAAATGATATCCTGCAAAATGACAGGCTACAACTCTCTTCCAGACGTTTAAAAACACTTTCCCCGACCATTTAAACATTATTTATGGCTTGTAAAGTGCGGTGATGAGCCCTGACAGTATCAGACTATTTAAAGGGTTACCAGGAGCATGAGAATATCCTCCACAGAAGGGGTGGTGGTGCCGTGAATAAGGCCGAATATGGATACCGATGTGCGGACGGTAAAGCACCGCAAAATCCACCCCCTTTAGGTTAACCAGGGGCATGAAGTTCTGTAGGGTGTGAACATCTGGGTTTAGTCCGTGGGGGAGTGCTTAAGTCCGGGAGTCCGGGGACTCACGGTGTGCAAGGTTATGGAGGTGCCCATGTCAGGGACACATGCTGGAGGTCTGTGGTCCGTCCTTTGGGGGTCTTGGAGGGGCCACAGAGAGGAGATTTCCCCGGTCTCTGTCCTGGATGAGTGAAATAAACAGAGTCTCCATGTCAGGGACACATGCTGGAGGTCTCTCTCCCGAGAGTGGACGTCCATTGCCTGTAAATTGGTCTAACATTAGGTCTGTCACTTTGGCTAACCGCACCACTGTCTGTCGTCTCCCGCAAGTGGACATCCATTGTCACTTTGGCTAACCGCACCACTGTCTGTCGTCTCCCGCAAGTGGACATCCATTGCCCCTAAATAGGGTTAGGGAATGTTCCGGTATTTGGACAACATTAACATGGGATCACTCCGGTCAATGTACGTACTTCGTCTCACTGGAATATTAATGGCCAGATTGAATACAACATCGACCCAAATTCTCCGGTCAATGACAGGAGAGTTTTGAAAGTGACAAAACACTGTTCCACACATTTAAAAACACTTAATCAATGTTTACCCAGGATCCATGCACCTTTCCTGGCTTGTAAAATGTGGTGATGCGCCCTGGAGGTAGCGGGTAGGCTCTGTGCGTGGTGCTGAACCCCAGCCTGTCTATGTGGAATACAAAAACAAACAAAGACAACACCTTTAAGGTCACCAGGGTCGTGAGGTTCTGGTTCTGGCGGTGTGCATGGAGGGGTTTAGTCCGAGTGAGGAGTGCTCGAGCGTGGGAGGATGTGTAAGGCAGAGGAGGGGAACAAAAGGTGTGTGCAGGAGCAGGGAGAAAAGAGAAAATAAAAAGACTCAAAGTGTTCCACCTTCCAGCAGCAGCAGCAGCGGGCCCGCGGTGCTGAACACCTGCCTGTCTATGTGGAGTACAAAAACAAACAAAGACAAACACCTTTAAGGTCACCAGGGTCGTGAGGTTCTGGTTCTGACGGTGTGCATGGAGGGGTTTGACCTGGCTCCCCGACACAATGCACATAGTCTGGAGCAGCGGAGCAGCGGCTGGGCCGTGTTCCCCCTTCTGTCCATTTGCCTATCAGTTTGTTAACGAAGTGGACAGAGGCTGTTTTTTGCCCCTAAAAGTGACTTTTAATGGTGTTTTTGGCATTTAAATGATGGGTTTTATCATTCTCCAGGGTCCCCGACACAATGCAACTAGTCTGGAGCTCGCTGAGGTCCCGCAAAATGCTTTAATCACGATTTTGTCCATTTGCCCATCAGTTTGTTAACGAAGTGGACAGAGGCTGTTTTTTGCCCCTAAAAGTGACTTTTAATGGTGTTTTTGGCATTTAAATGATGGGTTTTATCATTCTCCAGGGTCCCCGACACAATGAAACTAGTCTGGAGCTCGCTGGGGTCCCGCAAAATGCTTTAATCACGATTTTGTCCATTTCCCCATCAGTTTGTTAACGAAGTGGACAGAGGCTGTTTTTTGCCCCTAAAAGTGACTTTTAATGGTGTTTTTGGCATTTAAATGATGGGTTTTATCATTCTCCAGGGTCCCCGACACAATGCAACTAGTCTGGAGCTCGCTGGGGTCCCGCAAATGCTTTAATCACGATTTGGTCCATTTGCCCATCAGTTTGTTAACGAAGTGGACAGAGGCTGTTTTTTGCCCCTAAAAGTGACTTTTAATGGTGTTTTTTGTATTTAAATGATTGGTCTTATCATTATCCAGGGTCCCCGACACAATGAAACTAGTCTGGAGCTCGCTGGGGTCCCGCAAAATGCTTTAATCACGATTTTGTCCATTTCCCCATCAGTTTGTTAACGAAGTGGACAGAGGCTGTTTTTTGCCCCTAAAAGTGACTTTTAATGGTGTTTTTGGCATTTAAATGATGGGTTTTATCATTCTCCAGGGTCCCCGACACAATGCACATAGTCTGGAGCTCGCTGGGGTCCCGCAAAATGCTTTAATCACGATTTTGACCATTTCCCCATCAGTTTGTTAACGAAGTGGACAGAGGCTGTTTTTTGCCCCTAAAAGTGACTTTTAATGGTGTTTTTGGCATTTAAATGATGGATCTTATCATTATCCAGGGTCCCCGACACAATGAAACTAGTCTGGAGCTCGCTGGGGTCCCGCAAATGCTTTAATCACGATTTGGTCCATTTGCCCATCAGTTTGTTAACGAAGTGGACAGAGGCTGTTTTTTGCCCCTAAAAGTGACTTTTAATGGTGTTTTTGGCATTTAAATGATGGGTTTTATCATTCTCCAGGGTCCCCGACACAATGAAACTAGTCTGGAGCTCGCTGGGGTCCCGCAAAATGCTTTAATCACGATTTTGTCCATTTCCCCATCAGTTTGTTAACGAAGTGGACAGAGGCTGTTTTTTGCCCCTAAAAGTGACTTTTAATGGTGTTTTTGGCATTTAAATGATGGGTTTTATCATTCTCCAGGGTCCCCGACACAATGAAACTAGTCTGGAGCTCGCTGGGGTCCCGCAAAATGCTTTAATCACGATTTTGTCCATTTCCCCATCAGTTTGTTAACGAAGTGGACAGAGGCTGTTTTTTGCCCCTAAAAGTGACTTTTAATGGTGTTTTTGGCATTTAAATGATGGGTCTTATCGTTCTCCAGGGTCCCCGACACAATGCAACTAGTCTGGAGCTCGCTGGGGTCCCGCAAATGCTTTAATCAGGCGTTTTAACACTTTTCCCCACGAAAATGATTTTTAATTATTTTTTGGGGGCTATATAAATCAAATTCCGGTTAATGCCGAGCACAATCGTACCTTTTACTATTTTAATGTATTTGCATGATATATCTTTGGGCGATAAAAGTGACATATTTGGATGACTTTGTCAGTTTATGGAGCTTATCCCACAAATCCCGGATGATCCGGGCCAAATTTGGGAGCTCATAGGCAGCCTGCCATAGGCCCCCACCCGTGGAATGAAAAAAAAATGAAAGAAAACGGTCAATTATATGTTAAAATAATCAAAAAATGAACTTTTAAAATTACATGGGAGAGGGGATCTGAAAAATTGGAGAAGGGGAAAAGTGTTCGGCGCTTCGGGACGAAGCGCCGAACACTTTTCCCCTCCCCCGTTGCAAGGTACAACGGAGAGGGGAATCCAGACTTCCCCTCCTCCGTTGTAAAAAACCGTTCATGTTTTACAAGCTACCTTCTGCACGAAATCGGAAACCCGGTTTTTGAGAGGACTCAGAAAAAAAACGGCTGTGTAACTTCATGGAGGAATTCATCCGCTGTATGTGCACTTTGGCTCGGATACATTTTGTTGCCTGGAGACCCCCCAGCATGGTTCTTACCAAACTTAAAGTTTTTGAACTGGGCTCTGGAGGAAGGTGAGGGGAGTTGACAGGGGACTTTATCCGCCTTATGGGGCACTATTCTCGGATACATTTCAACACTTTTAGCCCTTTTTGATGGTTCTCCAAAAAATAACTCTGACTTTTTCAGAGTGTGGAGGAAGGTAAGGGGAGTTGACAGGGGACTCAATCCGCCTTATGGGGCACTATTCTCGGATACATTTCAACACTTTTAGCCCTTTTTGATGGTTCTCCAAAAAATAACTCTGAGTTTTTCAGAGTGTGGAGGAAGGTAAGGGGAGTTGACAGGGGACTCAATCCGCCTTATGGGGCACTATTCTCGGATACATTTCAACACTTTTAGCCCTTTTTGATGGTTCTCCAAAAAATAACTCTGACTTTTTCAGAGTGTGGAGGAAGGTGAGGGGAGTTGACAGGGGACTTTACCCGCCTTATGGGGCACTATTCTCGGATACATTTTTTCATTTTCACCCATTTTTGATGGTTCTCCAAAAAATAACTCTGACTTTTTCAGAGTGTGGAGGAAGGTGAGGGGAGTTGACAGGGGACTTTACCCGCCTTATGGGGCACTATTCTCGGATACATTTTTTCATTTTCACCCATTTTTGATGGTTCTCCAAAAAATAACTCTGACTTTTTCAGAGTGTGGAGGAAGGTGAGGGGAGTTGACAGGGGACTTTACCCGCCTTATGGGGCACTATTCTCGGATACATTTTTTCATTTTCACCCATTTTTGATGGTTCTCCAAAAAATAACTCTGACTTTTTCAGAGTGTGGAGGAAGGTGAGGGGAGTTGACAGGGGACTTTACCCGCCTTATGGGGCACTATTCTCGGATACATTTGTTCATTTTCACCCATTTTTGATGGTTCTCCAAAAAATAACTCTGACTTTTTCAGAGTGTGGAGGAAGGTGAGGGGAGTTGACAGGGGACTTTACCCGCCTTATGGGGCACTATTCTCGGATACATTTTTTCATTTTCACCCATTTTTGATGGAACTCCAAAAAGACAAGTTAGTCTTTTTTCTTCCCCCTTCCTCTTCTGATTTCTCACTGATCGAATGGCAAACGCGACCCGCCATCGGAGGGCCTCCGCCGGCCCGGCCTCGTGCCGGTGCTCTGGCGGTCGGTTCCTCCGAACTGCGGGTTCGACTCTGCTCCTGGGAGCACATATGCTTGTCTGCAAAGAGGGACATGCCTGGTCCCGCCCAGGTGTTCTTCTACGGCTAGTGTCCAGCCAGCTGCGGTATCATCAACGTTGACCCGCCATCGGAGGGCCTCCTCCCCGGGTCCAGCTTCCGGTGCTTGGCGGTCGGTTCCTCCAAACTGTGGGATTGACTCTGCTCCTGGGAGCACATATGCTTGTCTGCAAAGAGGGACATGCCTGGTCCCGCCCAGGTGTTCTTCTACGGCTAGTGTCCAGCCAGCTGCGGTATCATCAAATTTGACCCGCCATCGGAGGGCCTCCTCCCCCGGGTCCAGCTTCCGGTGCTTGGCGGTCGGTTCCTCCAAACTGTGGGATTGACTCTGCTCCTGGGAGCGCATATGCTTGTCTGCAAAGAGGGACATGCCTGGTCCCGCCCAGGTGTTCTTCTACGGCTAGTGTCCAGCCAGCTGCGGTATCATCAAATTTGACCCGCCATCGGAGGGCCTCCTCCCCCGGGTCCAGCTTCCGGTGCTTGGCGGTCGGTTCATCCAAACTACGGGTAATCCTGGAGCGGACATAAACAAATAATGATATTTTACAGGACATGATGGATATGTGTTTTTTCCAGGCTTTTTGGAAATAAACCAAATGTGATTTTGCAGTGCATGATATAGCTCATTTTACCCATGTGATGTTGTGCAGTACATTACTGAGCTCATTTAACGATATGGTCTACCAGGTGAAGTGGGATGCTGCCATTTCCCAACTGGTCTCCGGAGGAATATAAGGAGAGTTGACAGGGGACTCTGCCCAGTGCTCATGAACCAAATGAGGGGTGTGTTAGAGGGGAAAGGCTCTGGCTGTTTCTGCAGCCTCTGCATCTACCTTCTCTCCCCACCCCGATACCAGCGCGTGCCTGCTGTAAAAGGCAGGTGCACGGGCTCTCACTTCCACTAACTCTGAGCCTGGCTCCCGAGCAGCACGTTCTCCCCGGCAGTCCGCCAGCAGATGAAAAACACCCACCTCTCCGCCTCTTCCGAGGGACGAGGGAACCGCGCGGGGGGGTCTGCTGGAGGTTCCTGCCGGGTGCTCCGTACTGCGTTTCACCGGGACCTGGCTCGAAAAACTCGGAACTCTGACTCCAGTGCGGTGTGGCGGTCTCGCCCTGGCCGTCCACCGTGCGCCTCCGGGTACCTGACTCCCCTGCCTCCTCCGGGGGCAGGTGCGAGGGGTTCAATGCCTCCTCCCCCCGCTGCGGCGAAAGCCGGAGCGGGACGGAGCGCCCGGAGGTACTGTTACCCCCACGTTTTGTACCCAAAACTGTCTTGTGAGTTCGTGGCAGAACCATGAAACAAAAAACAATCAATGTATCGGACCCATCGCCAGTCGCGTTGGTGCGGAGGTGGGACCATTTTAACCAGGTGGTAACCCAAGTCCTCCCCTTGGTCCGTGTTCCCTGCATTGAAGCATCGGACCCATGGTTGCAATCAGCAGTTGGCTAACGCATATAAACGGAGAAACAGAAAACCATTTAAATAGAATTCATTGTGTGTGTTTTTGGAAGGATGTTGACCGAATGCCCGGTGTGCAGCCTCCGCTATCTGGCTTTGAATAAGCACCTTAAGCACAAACATGCAGTGCGGAACATGGATGAAAGAGGCATCATTCTTAAAATGGCCAGTGGTAGAATAAATGTTCGGACCAAACCCTGTCCCATCACAGGGTGTTCGTATGCTGGGAGGAAACTACACCGTCATGTAACTCGTGACCACCCTGAGTTCTCCCGAGATGAGGCACATCAGGTCATGGCAAGGCTGAAGCATAGTGTGGCCCTGCAGTTGCTCCATGACCTCCGAGAGACTAATCCCATCATTGGAATGGCTACATCATTGGATATAGACAATGAGGAGGAATACCCGGTGCACCCTCCACCCTTCTCCCCACATACCGAGTGTGACGAAGAGGACTGCATGCAGGTGAGGCTGGACAATGTGGCATTGAGGGCTCAGAAGGATGCCCTCATTGATGAGGTGAAGACCCTGCGCTCCAGGCTAAAACAGGGTCTAAAACCCAGGAAGCAGAATGCCACTGCTGCTCTGCTTGAGGAAGACGAAGAATGTATACGATTTAAGGGCGTAGCAATCCCAAGTACCCCCGACATGAACTCAGTAGCCTCCGGCAGCAATACCCCTCTCAAGACCCCGGTGAAGACTGTCATGCGGTCCATAGAAGCCTCTGCGAGTGAGACCCCCCTCAAGTCTGTGATGCGGTCCCCAGAAGCCTCCGGAAGCAAGACCCCGGTGAAGACTGTCATGCGGTCCGACAAAGCCTCCGGTAGTGAGACCCCGGTGAAGACTGTCATGCGGTCCCCAGAAGCCTCCGGAAGCAAGACCCCGGTGAAGACTGTCATGCGGTCCGACAAAGCCTCCGGTAGAGAGACCCCTCTCAAGTCTGTGATGCGGTCCCCAGAAGCCTCCGGAAGCAAGACCCCAGTGAAGACTGTCATGTGGTCCCCAGAAGCCTCCGGTAGTGAGACCCCAGTGAAGACTGTCATGCGGTCCATAGAAGCCTCTGCGAGTGAGATCCCTCTCAAGTCTGTGATGCGGTCCCCAGAAGCCTCCGGAAGCAAGACCCCGATGCAGACTGTCATGCGGTCCGTAGAAGCCTCCTGTAGTGAGACCCCTGTATGCCAGAAGACCCGTGCGTCTGTCTCCAATAAGCTGAAAGCTAATCTGGCTAAGGACTGGCCCTCTTCCCAAAATCAATGGTGCACTGGGAAGGGACTGCGGAATACCATGCGTGAAATCACGTTGCCTAAAAGCACGGAGACGTACATTCAGACATACAGAGGTCATTGTGAGGGTCTTGCACCGACAGTAAAACGGAAAGAGAATTGTATGTCCAATGTCAGCCGGATAAAGAACTTCATAGTATTCATGGCCCATGGTTTTGACCGGCTGTCAGACTGGCTGTTTCTAAAAGACACAAAGAGGGTCCGTGGCTGGAGCAAGTATATTTCAGAGTCGGGCCGGACAGTCACAACATCGCTGTTGTTCCTGAAGACTGTGAACCATTTCCTGAGGTACTTGTCTGCATCAAAGCTCCGGGGGTGCAGGCTCACCCAGTCTGATATGACCAACATCATCAGAGAGGTGAAAGCCAACATTAACGATTTGAAAAAGTCTGTCACTCTCCACCAGTTTAAGGTGAAGAGGGACAAGCTGGATCGTCTGCCGAGGCAGGCGGTGCTTCTCGCCGCCATGGCGGCCGCTGAGAAGCGCATCCCTGATCTCCTTGACCTGATGGCTAGCAATCCGACCTCAATCACCCAGTACCTGCTATATGGCTATCTAACCCTCCATTGGAGCCTCCTGTATGGCCACCGTCTGGGTGTGTATGCAAACATGACCAACACGGCGGTCTTTGAGGCGGACAGAAGGGGCACTGCTGAGGGCTACATCATCCACGTGCAGGATCACAAGACTGCCAAGACATTTGGTGAAGCACAGCTGGTGCTTACAATAAAGGAGTTTAGCTGGGTCATGCGGTGGATGGGGATAAAAGAGGGCTTGTCGGGTCCTCAGAATGAATTCTTCCTTTTCACATCGGGGAAGCAGGCTTCCAAGAACCTGAACGCTCACTTGAAGAGGGCTTGGGCTGATGCTGGGCTAGAAACAGCCGTCACCTTCACCATCTTGCGCACTGCCCTGGCTGACAATATCAAGCATCACCAAGATCCAGAAAGCAGGTCGATTCTGGCTAGGTTTATGTGCCACGACGTAAGCACTGCAGACCGGTTCTACGCGAATACGCCTGGAATAAAGGAGGCATTGAAGATCCGCTCCATGTTCAGGGCGGCGGCAGCAGCTGCAGCAGCATCATCATCAGAAGGAGGTCTACCACCGTCAGCTACCTCCAAAGAGGATTCAGGGGCGGAGAGCAGCGATACCTCTTCTTCAGGACCGATTGGTACTCCTGATGAGGGGAAAGGGGCCGTGGACTCAACCTTTTTTCCCCGGTGCACTGTACAAGTTAGACGGCTAATATGGCCCCCAGGCCCCTGTTAATCATGTTGTTATTATGTTTATTTTGTATACTGTTTTTGTAAAAGTGGTGTGATAATTAAATAAAAAATAAAAAAAAAACATTAGTATAACCTTGAAGGTTCCCAGGGGCAAATACAGTGCCTGTCATTTTGCAGGATATAATTTAACATGTAACCTCGCCTGGAAATGGACATACTCTGTGCATTTCCAGGAGAGGTTCCATGTTAAATTATATCCTGCAAAATGACAGGCAACAACTCTCTTCCAGATGTTTAAAAACACTTTTCCTGACCATTTAAACATTATTTCTGGCTTGTAAAGTGCGGTGATGAGCCCTGACAGTATCAGACTATTTAAAGGGTTACCAGGAGCATGAGAATATCCTCCAAAGAAGGGGTGGTAGTGTCATGAATAAGGCCGAATATGTATGCCGATGTGCGGACGGTAAAGCACCGCAAAATCCACCCCTTTAGGGTAACCAGGGGCATGAAGTTCTGTAGGGTGTGAACATCTGGGTTTAGTCCGAGTGAGGAGTGCTCGAGCGTGGGAGGATGTGTAAGGCAGAGGAGGGTAACAAAAGGTGTGTGCAGGAGCAGGGAGAAAAGAGAAAATAAAAAGACTCAAAGTGTTCCACCTTACATCAGCAGCAGCAGCAGCAGCGGGCAGGCTCTGTCCGTGGTGCTGAACACCTGCCTGTCTATGTGGAATACAAAAACAAACAAAGACAAACACCTTTAAGATCACCAGGGGCGTGAGGTTCTGGTTCTGGCGGTGTGCATGGAGGGGTTTAGTCCGAGTGAGGAGTGCTCGAGCGTGGGAGGATGTGTAAGGCAGAGGGGGGGAACAAAAAAAACCCAATACAAATAAGTTAAAGTGTGAACCTCCAGCAGGGCAGGTGCTGCTGCTGCTGCTGCTGCTGCTGTGAAGGAGGACGAATATTGATGCTTGTGTTCGGACGGTAAAGCACCGCAAAATCCACCCCCCCTTAAAGGTGACCAGGGGCATGAGATTCTGCAGGGTGTGAACATCTGGGTTTAGTCCGTGGGGGAGTGCTTAAGTCCGGGGGCCCGGGGTCTCACGGTGCACGAGGTTATGGAAGTGCCACTGTTGCCGGAGGTCCTTAGTCCGTCCTTTGGGGCTCTGTCAGGGGCTACAGAGAGTTGGTTTTCCCGGTCCCTCTCCTGGAGGTATGAAATAACCTGAGCTCCATGTGAGGGAGCCGTGCTGGAGCTGCTTAGTCCGTCCTTTGGTGGTCTGTGAGGGGCTAATGAGAGGTGTTTTCCCCGGTCTATTTGATGGAAGTCTGACACGAGCAGAGTGTGCATGCTTTGAAACTAATCCACCCACACTTAGCATGCTATTTTAGGGTATAAATCGTACCTTGTCACCATGCACTGTGCTCCCTGGGACGACGCGCCCTCCTGTGGGGACACATGAGAACTGCACTCAAATCACTTTGTGCTTTTTAAACAGTTTAACATATTTTTTTCCACATTTAAAAAACGCTTTCTGCCCTGGAAATCATTTCTAATCATTATTACCGTTATGGAGGGGCTGCAGGAACACTTTCCCCGCCTTGCAAACATTTATTCCTGGTTCAAATAATCAATTTGTTCCGCCTGCTTTGCGTCAGCACCTCTGCGGCTGTCGGATTAACACAGATGAATGCACTTTTAACACTCACGCAGCCAGAATTCCTGCTCTTTTCCTGGGTTACAAAGTGAGGTGACGCAGCCTGTCCTCTGAGTCTCCCCGCCTCTCATAGACTTATTTCTGGGTAAAAAAAGCCATGTGCTCCGCCCCCTGGATCTCTGCATGTGTGTGTGTGCCTGTGAGTCTGTGGCTACTGTCCACATGCCCGCATTAGGAGGCACTATTTTCGGATACATTTTCTCATTTTCACCACTTTTCATGTTTTTATTATGTATATTGTTATATTATTATTATTATTATTATTGTATATATGTATACTGTGTATACTGTTTTTGTAAAAATCATGTGATTATTAAATAAATAATAAAACATGAATATAACCTTGAAGTTTCCCAGGGGCAAATACAGTGCCAGGTGTCAGACTATTTAAACAATGTTTACCCAGGATTCAGACACCTTCCCTGGCTTGTAAAATGCGGTGATGCGCCCTGGAGGTATCAGACTATTTTAAACAACTTTTCCCCGCCTTTCAAACACTTGTTCCTGGCTTATAGCCTGTCATTTTGCAGGATATAATTTAACATGGAACCTCTCCCAGGGGCAAATACAGTGCCAGGTGTCAGACTATTTAAACAATGTTTACCCAGGATTCCGACACCTTCCCTGGCTTGTAAAATGCGGTGATGCGCCCTGGAGGTATCAGACTATTTTAAACAACTTTTCCCCGCCTTTCAAACACTTGTTCCTGGCTTATAGCCTGTCATTTTGCAGGATATAATTTAACATGGAACCTCTCCCAGGGGCAAATACAGTGCCAGGTGTCAGACTATTTAAACAATGTTTACCCAGGATTCCGACACCTTCCCTGGCTTGTAAAATGCGGTGATGCGCCCTGGAGGTATCAGACTATTTTAAACAACTTTTCCCCGCCTTTCAAACACTTGTTCCTGGCTTATAGCCTGTCATTTTGCAGGATATAATTTAACATGGAACCTCTCCTGGAAATGGACATACTCTGCGCATTTCCAGGAGAGGTTCCATGTTAAATTATATCCTGCAAAATGACAGGCTACAACTCTCTTCCAGACGTTTAAAAACACTTTCCCCGACCATTTAAACATTATTTATGGCTTGTAAAGTGCGGTGATGAGCCCTGACAGTATCAGACTATTTAAAGGGTTACCAGGAGCATGAGAATATCCTCCACAGAAGGGGTGGTGGTGCCGTGAATAAGGCCGAATATGGATACCGATGTGCGGACGGTAAAGCACCGCAAAATCCACCCCCTTTAGGTTAACCAGGGGCATGGAGTTCTGTAGGGTGTGAACATCTGGGTTTAGTCCGTGGGGGAGTGCTTAAGTCCGGGAGTCCGGGGACTCACGGTGTGCAAGGTTATGGAGGTGCCCATGTCAGGGACACATGCTGGAGGTCTGTGGTCCGTCCTTTGGGGGTCTTGGAGGGGCCACAGAGAGGAGATTTCCCCGGTCTCTGTCCTGGATGAGTGAAATAAACAGAGTCTCCATGTCAGGGACACATGCTGGAGGTCTCTCTCCCGAGAGTGGACGTCCATTGCCTGTAAATTGGTCTAACATTAGGTCTGTCACTTTGGCTAACCGCACCACTGTCTGTCGTCTCCCGCAAGTGGACATCCATTGTCACTTTGGCTAACCGCACCACTGTCTGTCGTCTCCCGCAAGTGGACATCCATTGCCCCTAAATAGGGGTAGGCTGAGGCATTAAACTGTTTTAATCCGACAGCCGCTGATGCGCACGGAAGTCTGGCCGTTTCGTTAACATTTGAATGCGCGGAAATCCGTCCGTTTCGTTAAAACGCCGGACTGGAGCCTGTGCAGGACCCCAGTGAGAGCTCCAGACTGTGTGCACTGTGTTAGGGAACCATATGAACGGTGTACATGAGTGTTAAAAGTGCATTAAACGGTTTTAATTCAACAGCAGCCGCGGAAAATCTCACTGTGTCACCCAGGAAATGAGCCGGATTTGTGGGTAGGCTGAGTGTTAAAGGTGCATTAAACTGGTTTTAATTCAACAGAGGACAGGCTGCTTCATATCACACTTTTACCCAGGCAATGAGCCGGTTTGTGGGTAGGCTGAGGCATTAAACAGTTTTAATCCGACAGCCGGTGATAAGCACGGAAGTCTGGCCGTTTCGTTAACATTTGAATGCGCGGAAATCCGTCCGTTTCGTTAAAACGCCGGACTGGAGCCTGTGCAGGACCCCAGTGAGAGCTCCAGACTGTGTGCACTGTGTTAGGGAACCATATGAACGGTGTACATGAGTGTTAAAAGTGCATTAAACGGTTTTAATTCAACAGCAGCCGCTGAAAATCTCACTGTGTCACCCAGGAAATGAGCCGGATTTGTGGGTAAGCTGAGTGTTAAAGGTGCATTAAACTGGTTTTAATTCAACATAGGACAGGCTGCTTCATATCACACTTTTACCCAGGCAATGAGCAGGTTTGTGGGTAGGCTGAGGCATTAAACTGTTTTAATCCGACAGCCGCTGATGCGCACGGAAGTCTGGCCGTTTCGTTAACATTTGAATGCGCGGAAATCCGTCCGTTTCGTTAAAACGCCGGCCTGGAGCCTGTGCAGGACCCCAGTGAGAGCTCCAGACTGTGTGCACTGTGTTAGGGAACCATATGAACGGTGTACATGAGTGTTAAAAGTGCATTAAACGGTTTTAATTCAACAGCAGCCGCTGAAAATCTCACTGTGTCACCCAGGAAATGAGCCGGATTTGTGGGTAGGCTGAGTGTTAAAGGTGCATTAAACTGGTTTTAATTCAACAGAGGACAGGCTGCTTCATATCACACTTTTACCCAGGCAATGAGCCGGTTTGTGGGTAGGCTGAGGCATTAAACTGTTTTAATCCGACAGCCGGTGATAAGCACGGAAGTCTGGCCGTTTCGTTAACATTTGAATGCGCGGAAATCCGTCCGTTTCGTTAAAACGCCGGACTGGAACCTGTGCAGGACCCCAGTGGGAGCTCCAGACTGTGTGCACTGTGTTAGGGAACCATATGAACGGTGTACATGAGTGTTAAAAGTGCATTAAACGGTTTTAATTCAACAGCAGCCGCTGAAAATCTCACTGTGTCACCCAGGAAATGAGCCGGATTTGTGGGTAAGCTGAGTGTTAAAGGTGCATTAAACTGGTTTTAATTCAACAGAGGACAGGCTGCTTCATATCACACTTTTAACCAGGCAATGAGCCGGATTTGTGGGTAGGCTGAGGCATTAAACTGTTTTAATCCGACAGCCGCTGATGCGCACGGAAGTCTGGCCGTTTCGTTAACATTTGAATGCGCGGAAATCCGTCCGTTTCGTTAAAACGCCGGACTGGAGCCTGTGCAGGACCCCAGTGAGAGCTCCAGACTGTGTGCACTGTGTTAGGGAACCATATGAACGGTGTACATCAGTGTTAAAAGTGCATTAAATGGTTTTAATTCAACAGAGGACAGGTTGCTTCATATCACACTTTTACCCAGGCAATGAGCCGGTTTGTGGGTAGGCTGAGGCATTAAACTTTTTTAATCCGACAGCCGCTGATGCGCACGGAAGTCTGGCCGTTTCGTTAACATTTGAATGGCCAATCGTTAAAACGCCGGACTAGAGCCTATTTAGGGCCCCAGTGAGAGCTCCAGACTGTGTGCACTGTGTTAGGGAACCATATGAACTGTGTACATGAGTGTTAAAAGTGCATTAAACGGTTTTAATTCAACAGCAGCCGCTGAAAATCTCACTGTGTCACCCAGGAAAATGAGCCGGATTTGTGGGTAGGCTGAGTGTTAAAGGTGCATTAAACTGGTTTTAATTCAACAGAGGACAGGCTGCTTCATATCACACTTTTACCCAGGCAATGAGCTGGATTTGTGGGTAGGCTGAGGCATTAAACTGTTTTAATCCGACAGCCGCTGATGCGCACGGAAGTCTGGCCGTTTCGTTAACATTTGAATGCGCGGAAATCCGTCCGTTTCGTTAAAACGCCGGACTGGAGCCTGTGCAGGACCCCAGTGAGAGCTCCAGACTGTGTGCACTGTGTTAGGGAACCATATGAACGGTGTACATGAGTGTTAAAAGTGCATTAAACGGTTTTAATTCAACAGAGGACAGGCTGCTTCATATCACACTTTTACCCAGGCAATGAGCCAGATTTTTGGGTAGGCTGAGGCATTAAACTGCTATAATCCGACAGCCGCTGATGCGCACGGAAGTCTGGCCGTTTCGTTAACATTTGAATGGCCAATCGTTAAAACGCCGGACTAGAGCCTGTGCAGGGCCCCAGTGAGAGCTCCAGACTGTGTGCACTGTGTTAGGGAACCATATGAACGGTGTACATGAGTGTTAAAAGTGCATTAAACGGTTTTAATTCAACAGCAGCCGCTGAAAATCTCACTGTGTCACCCAGGAAATGAGCCGGATTTGTGGGTAGGCTGAGGCATTAAACTGTTTTAATCCGACAGCCGCTGATGCGCACGGAAGTCTGGCCGTTTCGTTAACATTTGAATGCGCGGAAATCCGTCCGTTTCGTTAAAACGCCGGACTGGAGCCTGTGCAGGACCCCAGTGAGAGCTCCAGACTGTGTGCACTGTGTTAGGGAACCATATGAACGGTGTACATGAGTGTTAAAAGTGCATTAAACGATTTTAATTCAACAGCAGCCGCGGAAAATCTCACTGTGTCACCCAGGAAATGAGCCGGATTTGTGGGTAGGCTGAGTGTTAAAGGTGCATTAAACTGGTTTTAATTCAACAGAGGACAGGCTGCTTCATATCACACTTTTACCCAGGCAATGAGCCGGTTTGTGGGTAGGCTGAGGCATTAAACTGTTTTAATCCGACAGCCGGTGATAAGCACGGAAGTCTGGCCGTTTCGTTAACATTTGAATGCGCGGAAATCCGTCTGTTTCGTTAAAACGCCGGACTGGAGCCTGTGCAGGACCCCAGTGAGAGCTCCAGACTGTGTGCACTGTGTTAGAGAACCATATGAACGGTGTACATGAGTGTTAAAAGTGCATTAAACGGTTTTAATTCAACAGCAGCCGCTGAAAATCTCACTGTGTCACCCAGGAAATGAGCCGGATTTGTGGGTAAGCTGAGTGTTAAAGGTGCATTAAACTGGTTTTAATTCAACATAGGACAGGCTGCTTCATATCACACTTTTACCCAGGCAATGAGCCGGTTTGTGGGTAGGCTGAGGCATTAAACCGTTTTAATCCGACAGCCGCTGATGCGCACGGAAGTCTGGCCGTTTCGTTAACATTTGAATGGCCAATCGTTAAAACGCCGGACTAGAGCCTGTGCAGGGCCCCATTGAGAGCTCCAGACTGTGTGCACTGTGTTAGGGAACCATATGAACGGTGTACATGAGTGTTAAAAGTGCATTAAACGGTTTTAATTCAACAGCAGCCGCTGAAAATCTCACTGTGTCACCCAGGAAATGAGCCGGATTTGTGGGTAGGCTGAGTGTTAAAGGTGCATTAAACTGGTTTTAATTCAACAGAGGACAGGTTGCTTCATATCACACTTTTACCCAGGCAATGAGCCGGTTTGTGGGTAGGCTGAGGCATTAAACTGTTTTAATCCGACAGCCGCTGATGCGCACGGAAGTCTGGCCGTTTCGTTAACATTTGAATGGCCAATCGTTAAAATGCCGGACTAGAGCCTGTGCAGGGCCCCAGTGAGAGCTCCAGACTGTGTGCACTGTGTTAGGGAACCATATGAACTGTGTACATGAGTGTTAAAAGTCCATTAAACGGTTTTAATTCAACAGCAGCCGCTGAAAATCTCACTGTGTCACCCAGGAAATGAGCCGGATTTGTGGGTAGGCTGAGGCATTAAACTGTTTTAATCCGACAGCCGCTGATGCGCACGGAAGTCTGGCCGTTTCGTTAACATTTGAATGGCTAATCGTTAAAACGCCGGACTGGAGCCTGTGCAGGGCCCCAGTGAGAGCTCCAGACTGTATGCACTGTGTTAGGGAACCATATGAACAGTGTACATGAGTGTTAAAAGTGCATTAAACGGTTTTATTTCAACAGCAGCCGCTGACAATCTCACTGTGTCACCCAGGAAATTAGCCGGATTTGTGGGTAGGCTGAGTGTTAAAGGTGCATTAAAGTGGTTTTAATTCAACATAGGACAGGCTGCTTCATATCACACTTTTACCCAGGCAATGAGCCGGTTTGTGGGTAGGCTGAGGCATTAAACTGTTTTAATCCGACAGCCGCTGATGCGCACGGAAGTCTGGCCGTTTCGTTAACATTTGAATGCGCGGAAATCCGTCCGTTTCGTTAAAACGCCGGACTGGAGCCTGTGCAGGACCCCAGTGAGAGCTCCAGACTGTGTGCACTGTGTTAGGGAACCATATGAACGGTGTACATGAGTGTTAAAAGTGCATTAAACGGTTTTAATTCAACAGCAGCCGCGGAAAATCTCACTGTGTCACCCAGGAAATGAGCCGGATTTTCGGGTAGGCTGAGTGTTAAAGGTGCATTAAACTGGTTTTAATTCAACAGAGGACAGGCTGCTTCATATCACACTTTTACCCAGGCAATGAGCCGGTTTGTGGGTAGGCTGAGGCATTAAACTGTTTTAATCCGACAGCCGGTGATAAGCACGGAAGTCTGGCCGTTTCGTTAACATTTGAATGCGCGGAAATCCGTCCGTTTCGTTAAAACGCTGGACTGGAGCCTGTCAGGACCCCAGTGAGAGCTCCAGACTGTGTGCACTGTGTTAGGGAACCATATGAACGGTGTACATGAGTGTTAAAAGTGCATTAAACGGTTTTAATTCAACAGCAGCCGCTGAAAATCTCACTGTGTCACCCAGGAAATGAGCCGGATTTGTGGGTAGGCTGAGTGTTAAAGGTGCATTAAAGTGGTTTTAATTCAACATAGGACAGGCTGCTTCATATCACACTTTTACCCAGGCAATGAGCCGGTTTGTGGGTAGGCTGAGGCATTAAACTGTTTTAATCCGACAGCCGCTGATGCGCACGGAAGTCTGGCCGTTTCGTTAACATTTGAATGCGCGGAAATCCGTCCGTTTCGTTAAAACGCCGGACTGGAGCCTGTGCAGGACCCCAGTGAGAGCTCCAGACTGTGTGCACTGTGTTAGGGAACCATATGAACGGTGTACATGAGTGTTAAAAGTGCATTAAACGGTTTTAATTCAACAGCAGCCGCTGAAAATCTCACTGTGTCACCCAGGAAATGAGCCGGATTTGTGGGTAGGCTGAGTGTTAAAGGTGCATTAAACTGGTTTTAATTCAACAGAGGACAGGTTGCTTCATATCACACTTTTACCCA
Organism: Notothenia rossii; assembly: GCF_949606895.1. Taxonomy (NCBI): domain Eukaryota; kingdom Metazoa; phylum Chordata; class Actinopteri; order Perciformes; family Nototheniidae; genus Notothenia; species Notothenia rossii. Next base: position 71,774 of record NW_027639746.1, read on the forward strand.
GGCAATGAGCCGGTTTGTGGGTAGGCTGAGGCATTAAACTGTTTTAATCCGACAGCCGCTGATGCGCACGGAAGTCTGGCCGTTTCGTTAACATTTGAATGGCCAATCGTTAAAATGCCGGACTAGAGCCTGTGCAGGGCCCCAGTGAGAGCTCCAGACTGTGTGCACTGTGTTAGGGAACCATATGAACTGTGTACATGAGTGTTAAAAGTCCATTAAACGGTTTTAATTCAACAGCAGCCGCTGAAAATCTCACTGTGTCACCCAGGAAATGAGCCGGATTTGTGGGTAGGCTGAGGCATTAAACTGTTTTAATCCGACAGCCGCTGATGCGCACGGAAGTCTGGCCGTTTCGTTAACATTTGAATGGCTAATCGTTAAAACGCCGGACTGGAGCCTGTGCAGGACCCCAGTGAGAGCTCCAGACTGTGTGCACTGTGTTAGGGAACCATATGAACGGTGTACATGAGTGTTAAAAGTGCATCAAACGGTTTTAATTCAACAGCAGCCGCGGAAAATCTCACTGTGTCACCCAGGAAATGAGCCGGATTTGTGGGTAGGCTGAGTGTTAAAGGTGCATTAAACTGGTTTTAATTCAACAGAGGACAGGCTGCTTCATATCACACTTTTACCCAGGCAATGAGCCGGTTTGTGGGTAGGCTGAGGCATTAAACTGTTTTAATCCGACAGCCGGTGATAAGCACGGAAGTCTGGCCGTTTCGTTAACATTTGAATGCGCGGAAATCCGTCCGTTTCGTTAAAACGCTGGACTGGAGCCTGTCAGGACCCCAGTGAGAGCTCCAGACTGTGTGCACTGTGTTAGGGAACCATATGAACGGTGTACATGAGTGTTAAAAGTGCATTAAACGGTTTTAATTCAACAGCAGCCGCTGAAAATCTCACTGTGTCACCCAGGAAATGAGCCGGATTTGTGGGTAGGCTGAGTGTTAAAGGTGCATTAAAGTGGTTTTAATTCAACATAGGACAGGCTGCTTCATATCACACTTTTACCCAGGCAATGAGCCGGTTTGTGGGTAGGCTGAGGCATTAAACTGTTTTAATCCGACAGCCGCTGATGCGCACGGAAGTCTGGCCGTTTCGTTAACATTTGAATGCGCGGAAATCCGTCCGTTTCGTTAAAACGCCGGACTGGAGCCTGTGCAGGACCCCAGTGAGAGCTCCAGACTGTGTGCACTGTGTTAGGGAACCATATGAACGGTGTACATGAGTGTTAAAAGTGCATTAAACGTTTTTAATTCAACAGCAGCCGCTGAAAATCTCACTGTGTCACCCAGGAAATGAGCCGGATTTGTGGGTAGGCTGAGTGTTAAAGGTGCATTAAACTGGTTTTAATTCAACAGAGGACAGGTTGCTTCATATCACACTTTTACCCAGGCAATGAGCCGGTTTGTGGGTAGGCTGAGGCATTAAACTGTTTTAATCCGACAGCCGCTGATGCGCACGGAAGTCTGGCCGTTTCGTTAACATTTGAATGGCCAATCGTTAAAATGCCGGACTAGAGCCTGTGCAGGGCCCCAGTGAGAGCTCCAGACTGTGTGCACTGTGTTAGGGAACCATATGAACTGTGTACATGAGTGTTAAAAGTCCATTAAACGGTTTTAATTCAACAGCAGCCGCTGAAAATCTCACTGTGTCACCCAGGAAATGAGCCGGATTTGTGGGTAGGCTGAGGCATTAAACTGTTTTAATCCGACAGCCGCTGATGCGCACGGAAGTCTGGCCGTTTCGTTAACATTTGAATGGCTAATCGTTAAAACGCCGGACTGGAGCCTGTGCAGGGCCCCAGTGAGAGCTCCAGACTGTATGCACTGTGTTAGGGAACCATATGAACAGTGTACATGAGTGTTAAAAGTGCATTAAACAGTTTTATTTCAACAGCAGCCGCTGACAATCTCACTGTGTCACCAAGGAAATGAGCCGGATTTGTGGGTAGGCTGAGTGTTAAAGGTGCATTAAAGTGGTTTTAATTCAACATAGGACAGGCTGCTTCATATCACACTTTTACCCAGGCAATGAGCCGGTTTGTGGGTAGGATGAGGCATTAAACTGTTTTAATCCGACAGCCGCTGATGCGCACGGAAGTCTGGCCGTTTCGTTAACATTTGAATGCGCGGAAATCCGTCCGTTTCGTTAAAACGCCGGACTGGAGCCTGTGCAGGACCCCAGTGAGAGCTCCAGACTGTGTGCACTGTGTTAGGGAACCATATGAACGGTGTACATGAGTGTTAAAAGTGCATTAAACGTTTTAATTCAACAGCAGCCACGGAAAATCTCACTGTGTCACCCAGGAAATGAGCCGGATTTGTGGGTAGGCTGAGTGTTAAAGGTGCATTAAACTGGTTTTAATTCAACAGAGGACAGGCTGCTTCATATCACACTTTTACCCAGGCAATGAGCCGGTTTGTGGGTAGGCTGAGGCATTAAACTGTTTTAATCCGACAGCCGCTGATGCGCACGGAAGTCTGGCCGTTTCGTTAACATTTGAATGCGCGGAAATCCGTCCGTTTCGTTAAAACGCCGGACTGGAGCCTGTGCAGGACCCCAGTGAGAGCTCCAGACTGTGTGCACTGTGTTAGGGAACCATATGAATGGTGTACATGAGTGTTAAAAGTGCATTAAACGGTTTTAATTCAACAGCAGCCGCGGAAAATCTCACTGTGTCACCCAGGAAATGAGCCGGATTTGTGGGTAGGCTGAGTGTTAAAGGTGCATTAAACTGGTTTTAATTCAACAGAGGACAGGCTGCTTCATATCACACTTTTACCCAGGCAATGAGCCGGTTTGTGGGTAGGCTGAGGCATTAAACTGTTTTAATCCGACAGCCGGTGATAAGCACGGAAGTCTGGCCGTTTCGTTAACATTTGAATGCGCGGAAATCCGTCCGTTTCGTTAAAACGCCGGACTGGAGCCTGTGCAGGACCCCAGTGAGAGCTCCAGACTGTGTGCACTGTGTTAGGGAACCATATGAACGGTGTACATGAGTGTTAAAAGTGCATTAAACGGTTTTAATCCAACAGAGGACAGGCTGCTTCATATCCCACTTTTACCCAGGCAATGAGCCCGATTTTTGGGTAGGCTGAGGCATTAAACTGTTTTAATCCGACAGCCGTTGATGCGCACGGAAGTCTGGCCGTTTCGTTAACATTTGAATGGCCAATCGTTAAAACGCCGGACTAGAGCCTGTGCAGGACCCCAGTGAGAGCTCCAGACTGTGTGCACTGTGTTAGGGAACCATATGAACGGTGTACATGAGTGTTAAAAGTGCATTAAACGGTTTTAATTCAACAGCAGCCGCGGAAAATCTCACTGTGTCACCCAGGAAATGAGCCGGATTTTCGGGTAGGCTGAGTGTTAAAGGTGCATTAAACTGGTTTTAATTCAACAGAGGACAGGCTGCTTCATATCACACTTTTACCCAGGCAATGAGCCGGTTTGTGGGTAGGCTGAGGCATTAAACTGTTTTAATCCGACAGCCGGTGATAAGCACGGAAGTCTGGCCGTTTCGTTAACATTTGAATGCGCGGAAATCCGTCCGTTTCGTTAAAACGCTGGACTGGAGCCTGTCAGGACCCCAGTGAGAGCTCCAGACTGTGTGCACTGTGTTAGGGAACCATATGAACGGTGTACATGAGTGTTAAAAGTGCATTAAACGGTTTTAATTCAACAGCAGCCGCTGAAAATCTCACTGTGTCACCCAGGAAATGAGCCGGATTTGTGGGTAGGCTGAGTGTTAAAGGTGCATTAAAGTGGTTTTAATTCAACATAGGACAGGCTGCTTCATATCACACTTTTACCCAGGCAATGAGCCGGTTTGTGGGTAGGCTGAGGCATTAAACTGTTTTAATCCGACAGCCGCTGATGCGCACGGAAGTCTGGCCGTTTCGTTAACATTTGAATGCGCGGAAATCCGTCCGTTTCGTTAAAACGCCGGACTGGAGCCTGTGCAGGACCCCAGTGAGAGCTCCAGACTGTGTGCACTGTGTTAGGGAACCATATGAACGGTGTACATGAGTGTTAAAAGTGCATTAAACGGTTTTAATTCAACAGCAGCCGCGGAAAATCTCACTGTGTCACCCAGGAAATGAGCCGGATTTGTGGGTAGGCTGAGTGTTAAAGGTGCATTAAACTGGTTTTAAATCAACAGAGGACAGGCTGCTTCATATCACACTTTTACCCAGGCAATGAGCCGGTTTGTGGGTAGGCTGAGGCATTAAACTGTTTTAATCCGACAGCCGCTGATGCGCACGGAAGTCTGGCCGTTTCGTTAACATTTGAATGGCCAATCGTTAAAATGCCGGACTAGAGCCTGTGCAGGGCCCCAGTGAGAGCTCCAGACTGTGTGCACTGTGTTAGGGAACCATATGAACTGTGTACATGAGTGTTAAAAGTCCATTAAACGGTTTTAATTCAACAGCAGCCGCTGAAAATCTCACTGTGTCACCCAGGAAATGAGCCGGATTTGTGGGTAGGCTGAGGCATTAAACTGTTTTAATCCGACAGCCGCTGATGCGCACGGATGTCTGGCCGTTTCGTTAACATTTGAATGGCTAATCGTTAAAACGCCGGACTGGAGCCTGTGCAGGGCCCCAGTGAGAGCTCCAGACTGTATGCACTGTGTTAGGGAACCATATGAACAGTGTACATGAGTGTTAAAAGTGCATTAAACGGTTTTATTTCAACAGCAGCCGCTGACAATCTCACTGTGTCACCCAGGAAATGAGCCGGATTTGTGGGTAGGCTGAGTGTTAAAGGTGCATTAAAGTGGTTTTAATTCAACATAGGACAGGCTGCTTCATATCACACTTTTACCCAGGCAATGAGCCGGTTTGTGGGTAGGCTGAGGCATTAAACTGTTTTAATCCGACAGCCGCTGATGCGCACGGAAGTCTGGCCGTTTCGTTAACATTTGAATGCGCGGAAATCCGTCCGTTTCGTTAAAACGCCGGACTGGAGCCTGTGCAGGACCCCAGTGAGAACTCCAGACTGTGTGCACTGTGTTAGGGAACCATATGAACGGTGTACATGAGTGTTAAAAGTGCATCAAACGGTTTTAATTCAACAGCAGCCGCGGAAAATCTCACTGTGTCACCCAGGAAATGAGCCGGATTTGTGGGTAGGCTGAGTGTTAAAGGTGCATTAAACTGGTTTTAATTCAACAGAGGACAGGCTGCTTCATATCACACTTTTACCCAGGCAATGAGCCGGTTTGTGGGTAGGCTGAGGCATTAAACTGTTTTAATCCGACAGCCGGTGATAAGCACGGAAGTCTGGCCGTTTCGTTAACATTTGAATGCGCGGAAATCCGTCCGTTTCGTTAAAACGCCGGACTGGAGCCTGTGCAGGACCCCAGTGAGAGCTCCAGACTGTGTGCACTGTGTTAGGGAACCATATGAACGGTGTACATGAGTGTTAAAAGTGCATTAAACGGTTTTAATTCAACAGCAGCCGCTGAAAATCTCACTGTGTCACCCAGGAAATGAGCCGGATTTGTGGGTAAGCTGAGTGTTAAAGGTGCATTAAACTGGTTTTAATTCAACAGAGGACAGGCTGCTTCATATCACACTTTTACCCAGGCAATGAGCCGGATTTGTGGGTAGGCTGAGGCATTAAACTGTTTTAATCCGACAGCCGCTGATGCGCACGGAAGTCTGGCCGTTTCGTTAACATTTGAATGCGCGGAAATCCGTCCGTTTCGTTAAAACGCCGGACTGGAGCCTGTGCAGGACCTCAGTGAGAGCTCCAGACTGTGTGCACTGTGTTAGGGAACCATATGAACGGTGTACATGAGTGTTAAACGTGCATGAAATGGTTTTAATTCAACAGAGGACAGGTTGCTTCATATCACACTTTTACCCAGGCAATGAGCCGGTTTGTGGGTAGGCTGAGGCATTAAACTTTTTTAATCCGACAGCCGCTGATGCGCACGGAAGTCTGGCCGTTTCGTTAACATTTGAATGGCCAATCGTTAAAACGCCGGACTAGAGCCTGTGCAGGGCCCCAGTGAGAGCTCCAGACTGTGTGCACTGTGTTAGGGAACCATATGAACTGTGTACATGAGTGTTAAAAGTGCATTAAACGGTTTTAATTCAACAGCAGCCGCTGAAAATCTCACTGTGTCACCCAGGAAAATGAGCCGGATTTGTGGGTAGGCTGAGTGTTAAAGGTGCATTAAACTGGTTTTAATTCAACAGAGGACAGGCTGCTTCATATCACACTTTTACCCAGGCAATGAGCTGGATTTGTGGGTAGGCTGAGGCATTACACTGTTTTAATCCGACAGCCGCTGATGCGCACGGAAGTCTGGCCGTTTCGTTAACATTTGATTGCGCGGAAATCCGTCCGTTTCGTTAAAAGCCGGACTGGAGCCTGTGCAGGACCCCAGTGAGAGCTCCAGACTGTGTGCACTGTGTTAGGGAACCATATGAACGGTGTACATGAGTGTTAAAAGTGCATTAAACGGTTTTAATTCAACAGAGGACAGGCTGCTTCATATCACACTTTTACCCAGGAAATTAGCCGGATTTGTGGGTAGGCTGAGTGTTAAAGGTGCATTAAACTGGTTTTAATTCAACAGAGGACAGGCTGCTTCATATCACACTTTTACCCAGGCAATGAGCCGGTTTTTGGGTAGGCTGAGGCATTAAACTGTTTTAATCCGACAGCCGCTGATGCGCACGGAAGTCTGGCCGTTTCGTTAACATTTGAATGGCCAATCGTTAAAATGCCGGACTAGAGCCTGTGCAGGGCCCCAGTGAGAGCTCCAGACTGTGTGCACTGTGTTAGGGAACCATATGAACTGTGTACATGAGTGTTAAAAGTCCATTAAACGGTTTTAATTCAACAGCAGCCGCTGAAAATCTCACTGTGTCACCCAGGAAATGAGCCGGATTTGTGGGTAGGCTGAGGCATTAAACTGTTTTAATCCGACAGCCGCTGATGCGCACGGAAGTCTGGCCGTTTCGTTAACATTTGAATGGCTAATCGTTAAAACGCCGGACTGGAGCCTGTGCAGGGCCCCAGTGAGAGCTCCAGACTGTATGCACTGTGTTAGGGAACCATATGAACAGTGTACATGAGTGTTAAAAGTTCATTAAACGGTTTTATTTCAACAGCAGCCGCTGACAATCTCACTGTGTCACCCAGGAAATGAGCCGGATTTGTGGGTAGGCTGAGTGTTAAAGGTGCATTAAAGTGGTTTTAATTCAACATAGGACAGGCTGCTTCATATCACACTTTTACCCAGGCAATGAGCCGGTTTGTGGGTAGGCTGAGGCATTAAACTGTTTTAATCCGACAGCCGCTGATGCGTACGGAAGTCTGGCCGTTTCGTTAACATTTGAATGCGCGGAAATCCGTCCGTTTCGTTAAAACGCCGGACTGGAGCCTGTGCAGGACCCCAGTGAGAGCTCCAGACTGTGTGCACTGTGTTAGGGAACCATATGAACGGTGTACATGAGTGTTAAAAGTGCATCAAACGGTTTTAATTCAACAGCAGCCGCGGAAAATCTCACTGTGTCACCCAGGAAATGAGCCGGATTTGTGGGTAGGCTGAGTGTTAAAGGTGCATTAAACTGGTTTTAATTCAACAGAGGACAGGCTGCTTCATATCACACTTTTACCCAGGCAATGAGCCGGTTTGTGGGTAGGCTGAGGCATTAAACTGTTTTAATCCGACAGCCGGTGATAAGCACGGAAGTCTGGCCGTTTCGTTAACATTTGAATGCGCGGAAATCCGTCCGTTTCGTTAAAACGCCGGACTGGAGCCTGTGCAGGACCCCAGTGAGAGCTCCAGACTGTGTGCACTGTGTTAGGGAACCATATGAACGGTGTACATGAGTGTTAAAAGTGCATTAAACGGTTTTAATTCAACAGCAGCCGCTGAAAATCTCACTGTGTCACCCAGGAAATGAGCCGGATTTGTGGGTAAGCTGAGTGTTAAAGGTGCATTAAACTGGTTTTAATTCAACATAGGACAGGCTGCTTCATATCACACTTTTACCCAGGCAATGAGCCGGTTTGTGGGTAGGCTGAGGCATTAAACTGTTTTAATCCGACAGCCGCTGATGCGCACGGAAGTCTGGCCGTTTCATTAACATTTGAATGCGCGGAAATCCGTCCGTTTCGTTAAAACGCCGGACTGGAGCCTGTGCAGGACCCCAGTGAGAGCTCCAGACTGTGTGCACTGTGTTAGGGAACCATATGAACGGTGTACATGAGTGTTAAAAGTGCATTAAACGGTTTTAATTCAACAGCAGCCGCGGAAAATCTCACTGTGTCACCCAGGAAATGAGCCGGATTTGTGGGTAGGCTGAGTGTTAAAGGTGCATTAAACTGGTTTTAATTCAACAGAGGACAGGCTGCTTCATATCACACTTTTACCCAGGCAATGAGCCGGTTTGTGGGTAGGCTGAGGCATTAAACTGTTTTAATCCGACAGCCGGTGATAAGCACGGAAGTCTGGCCGTTTCGTTAACATTTGAATGCGCGGAAATCCGTCCGTTTCGTTAAAACGCCGGACTGGAGCCTGTCAGGACCCCAGTGAGAGCTCCAGACTGTGTGCACTGTGTTAGGGAACCATATGAACGGTGTACATGAGTGTTAAAAGTGCATTAAACGGTTTTAATTCAACAGCAGCCGCTGAAAATCTCACTGTGTCACCCAGGAAATGAGCCGGATTTGTGGTTAAGCTGAGTGTTAAAGGTGCATTAAACTGGTTTTAATTCAACATAGGACAGGCTGCTTCATATCACACTTTTACCCAGGCAATGAGCCGGTTTGTGGGTAGGCTGAGGCATTAAACTGTTTTAATCCGACAGCCGCTGATGCGCACGGAAGTCTGGCCGTTTCGTTAACATTTGAATGCGCGGAAATCCGTCCGTTTCGTTAAAACGCCGGACTGGAGCCTGTGCAGGACCCCAGTGAGAGCTCCAGACTGTGTGCACTGTGTTAGGGAACCATATGAACGGTGTACATGAGTGTTAAAAGTGCATTAAACGGTTTTAATTCAACAGCAGCCGCGGAAAATCTCACTGTGTCACCCAGGAAATGAGCCGGATTTGTGGGTAGGCTGAGTGTTAAAGGTGCATTAAACTGGTTTTAATTCAACAGAAGACAGGCTGCTTCATATCACACTTTTACCCAGGCAATGAGCCGGTTTGTGGGTAGGCTGAGGCATTAAACTGTTTTAATCCGACAGCCGGTGATAAGCACGGAAGTCTGGCCGTTTCGTTAACATTTGAATGCGCGGAAATCCGTCTGTTTCGTTAAAACGCCGGACTGGAGCCTGTGCAGGACCCCAGTGAGAGCTCCAGACTGTGTGCACTGTGTTAGGGAACCATATGAACGGTGTACATGAGTGTTAAAAGTGCATTAAACGGTTTTAATTCAACAGAAGCCGCTGAAAATCTCACTGTGTCACCCAGGAAATGAGCCGGATTTGTGGGTAAGCTGAGTGTTAAAGGTGCATTAAACTGGTTTTAATTCAACATAGGACAGGCTGCTTCATATCACACTTTTACCCAGGCAATGAGCCGGTTTGTGGGTAGACTGAGGCATTAAACTGTTTTAATCCGACAGCCGCTGATGCGCACGGAAGTCTGGCCGTTTCGTTAACATTTGAATGCGCGGAAATCCGTCCGTTTCGTTAAAACGCCGGACTGGAGCCTGTGCAGGACCCCAGTGAGAGCTCCAGACTGTGTGCACTGTGTTAGGGAACCATATGAACGGTGTACATGAGTGTTAAAAGTGCATTAAACGGTTTTAATTCAACAGCAGCCGCTGAAAATCTCACTGTGTCACCCAGGAAATGAGCCGGATTTGTGGGTAGGCTGAGTGTTAAAGGTGCATTAAACTGGTTTTAATTCAACAGAGGACAGGTTGCTTCATATCACACTTTTACCCAGGCAATGAGCCGGTTTGTGGGTAGGCTGAGGCATTAAACTGTTTTAATCCGACAGCCGCTGATGCGCACGGAAGTCTGGCCGTTTCGTTAACATTTGAATGGCCAATCGTTAAAATGCCGGACTAGAGCCTGTGCAGGGCCCCAGTGAGAGCTCCAGACTGTGTGCACTGTGTTAGGGAACCATATGAACTGTGTACATGAGTGTTAAAAGTGCATTAAACGGTTTTATTTCAACAGCAGCCGCTGAAAATCTCACTGTGTCACCCAGGAAATGAGCTGGATTTGTGGGTAGGCTGAGGCATTAAACTGTTTTAATCCGACAGCCGCTGATGCGCACGGAAGTCTGGCCGTTTCGTTAACATTTGAATGGCTAATCGTTAAAACGCCGGACTGGAGCCTGTGCAGGGCCCCAGTGAGAGCTCCAGACTGTATGCACTGTGTTAGGGAACCATATGAACAGTGTACATGAGTGTTAAAAGTGCATTAAACGGTTTTAATTCAACAGCAGCCGCTGAAAATCTCACTGTGTCACCCAGGAAATGAGCCGGATTTGTGGGTAGGCTGAGTGTTAAAGGTGCATTAAAGTGGTTTTAATTCAACATAGGACAGGCTGCTTCATATCACACTTTTACCCAGGCAATGAGCCGGTTTGTGGGTAGGCTGAGGCATTAAACTGTTTTAATCCGACAGCCGCTGATGCGCACGGAAGTCTGGCCGTTTCGTTAACATTTGAATGCGCGGAAATCTGTCCGTTTCGTTAAAACGCCGGACTGGAGCCTGTGCAGGACCCCAGTGAGAGCTCCAGACTGTGCGCACTGTGTTAGGGAACCATATGAACGGTGTACATGAGTGTTAAAAGTGCATTAAACGGTTTTAATTCAACAGCAGCCGCGGAAAATCTCACTGTGTCACCCAGGAAATGAGCCGGATTTGTGGTTAGGGAATGTTCCGGTATTTGGACAACATTAACATGGGATCACTCCGGTCAATGTACGTACTTCGTCTCACTGGAATATTAATGGCCAGATTGAATACAACATCGACCCAAATTCTCCGGTCAATGACAGGAGAGTTTTGAAAGTGACAAAACACTGTTCCACACATTTAAAAACACTTAATCAATGTTTACCCAGGATCCATGCACCTTTCCTGGCTTGTAAAATGTGGTGATGCGCCCTGGAGGTAGCGGGTAGGCTCTGTGCGTGGTGCTGAACCCCAGCCTGTCTATGTGGAATACAAAAACAAACAAAGACAAACACCTTTAAGGTCACCAGGGTCGTGAGGTTCTGGTTCTGGCGGTGTGCATGGAGGGGTTTAGTCCGAGTGAGGAGTGCTCGAGCGTGGGAGGATGTGTAAGGCAGAGGAGGGGAACAAAAGGTGTGTGCAGGAGCAGGGAGAAAAGAGAAAATAAAAAGCCTCAAAGTGTTCCACCTTCCAGCAGCAGCAGCAGCGGGCCCGCTCTGTCCGTGGTGCTGAACACCTGCCTGTCTATGTGGAGTACAAAAACAAACAAAGACAAACACCTTTAAGGTCACCAGGGTCGTGAGGTTCTGGTTCTGGCGGTGTGCATGGAGGGGTTTAGTCCGAGTGAGGAGTGCTCGAGCGTGGGAGGATGTGTAAGGCAGAGGAGGGGAACAAAAGGTGTGTGCAGGAGCAGGGAGAAAAGAGAAAATAAAAAGACTCAAAGTGTTCCACCTTCCAGCAGCAGCAGCAGCAGCAGCGGGCCCGCGGTGCTGAACCCCAGCCTGTCTATGTGGAGTACAAAAACAAACAAAGAAAACACCTTTAAGGTCACCAGGGTCGTGAGGTTCTGGTTCTGGCGGTGTGCATGGAGGGGTTTAGTCCGAGTGAGGAGTGCTCGAGCGTGGGAGGATGTGTAAGGCAGAGGAGGTTAACAAAAGGTGTGTGCAGGAGCAGGGAGAAAAGAGAAAATAAAAAGACTCAAAGTGTTCCACCTTCCAGCAGCAGCAGCAGCAGCAGCGGGCCCGCGGTGCTGAACACCTGCCTGTCTATGTGGAGTACAAAAACAAACAAAGACAAACACCTTTAAGGTCACCAGGGTCATGAGGTTCTTGTTCTGGCGGTGTGCATGGAGGGGTTTAGTCCGAGTGAGGAGTGCTCGAGCGTGGGAGGATGTGTAAGGCAGAGGAGGGTAACAAAAGGTGTGTGCAGGAGCAGGGAGAAAAGAGAAAATAAAAAGACTCAAAGTGTTCCACCTTCCAGCAGCAGCAGCAGCAGCAGCGGGCCCGCTCTGTCCGTGGTGCTGAACACCTGCCTGTCTATGTGGAGTACAAAAACAAACAAAGACAAACACCTTTAAGGTCACCAGGGTCGTGAGGTTCTGGTTCTGGCGGTGTGCATGGAGGGGTTTGACCTGGCTCCCCGACACAATGCACATAGTCTGGAGCAGCGGAGCAGCGGCTGGGCCGTGTTCCCCCTTCTGTCCATTTCCCCATCAGTTTGTTAACGAAGTGGACAGAGGCTGTTTTTTGCCCCTAAAAGTGACTTTTAATGGTGTTTTTGGCATTTAAATGATGGGTCTTATCGTTCTCCAGGGTCCCCGACACAATGAAACTAGTCTGGAGCTCGCTGGGGTCCCGCAAAATGCTTTAATCACGATTTTGTCCATTTCCCCATCAGTTTGTTAACGAAGTGGACAGAGGCTGTTTTTTGCCCCTAAAAGTGACTTTTAATGGTGTTTTTTGTATTTAAATGATGGGTCTTATCGTTCTCCAGGGTCCCCGACACAATGAAACTAGTCTGGAGCTCGCTGGGGTCCCGCAAAATGCTTTAATCACGATTTTGTCCATTTCCCCATCAGTTTGTTAACGAAGTGGACAGAGGCTGTTTTTTGCCCCTAAAAGTGACTTTTAATGGTGTTTTTTGTATTTAAATGATGGGTCTTATCGTTCTCCAGGGTCCCCGACACAATGAAACTAGTCTGGAGCTCGCTGGGGTCCCGCAAAATGCTTTAATCACGATTTGGTCCATTTCCCCATCAGTTTGTTAACGAAGTGGACAGAGGCTGTTTTTTGCCCCTAAAAGTGACTTTTAATGGTGTTTTTGGCATTTAAATGATGGGTCTTATCGTTCTCCAGGGTCCCCGACACAATGAAACTAGTCTGGAGCTCGCTGGTGTCCCGCAAATGCTTTAATCAGGTTTTTTAACACTTTTCCCCACGAAAACGATTTTTAATCATTTTTTGGGGGCTATATAAATCAAATTCCGGTTAATGCCGAGCACAATCGTACCTTTTACTATTTTAATGTATTTGCATGATATATCTTTGGGCTATAAAAGCGACATGTTTGGATGACTTTGTCAGTTTATGGAGCTTATCCCACAAATCCCGGATGATCCGGGCCAAATTTGGGAGCTCATAGGCAGCCTGCCATAGGCCCCCACCCGTGGAATGAAAAAAAAATGAAAGAAAACGGTCAATTATATGTTAAAATAATCAAAAAATGAACTTTTAAAATTACATGGGAGAGGGGATCTGAAAAATTGGAGAAGGGGAAAAGTGTTCGGCGCTTCGGGACGAAGCCCCGAACACTTTTCCCCTCCCCCGTTGCAAGGTACAACGGAGAGGGGAATCCAGACTTCCCCTCCTCCGTTGTAAAAAACCGTTCATGTTTTACAAGCTACCTTCTGCACGAAATCGGAAACCCGGTTTTTGAGAGGACTCAGAAAAAAAACGGCTGTGTAACTTCATGGAGGAATTCATCCGCTGTATGTGCACTTTGGCTCGGATACATTTTGTTGCCTGGAGACCCCCCAGCATGGTTCTTACCAAACTTAAAGTTTTTGAACTGGGCTCTGGAGGAAGGTGAGGGGAGTTGACAGGGGACTTTATCCGCCTTATGGGGCACTATTCTCGGATACATTTCAACACTTTTAGCCCTTTTTGATGGTTCTCCAAAAAATAACTCTGACTTTTTCAGAGTGTGGAGGAAGGTGAGGGGAGTTGACAGGGGACTTTATCCGCCTTATGGGGCACTATTCCCGGATACATTTCAACACTTTTAGCCCTTTTTGATGGTTCTCCAAAAAATAACTCTGACTTTTTCAGAGTGTGGAGGAAGGTGAGGGGAGTTGACAGGGGACTTTATCCGCCTTATGGGGCACTATTCCCGGATACATTTCAACACGTTTAGCCCTTTTTGATGGTTCTCCAAAAAATAACTCTGACTTTTTCAGAGTGTGGAGGAAGGTGAGGGGAGTTGACAGGGGACTTTATCCGCCTTATGGGGCACTATTCCCGGATACATTTCAACACTTTTAGCCCTTTTTGATGGTTCTCCAAAAAATAACTCTGACTTTTTCAGAGTGTGGAGGAAGGTGAGGGGAGTTGACAGGGGACTTTACCCGCCTTATGGGGCACTATTCCCGGATACATTTCAACACTTTTAGCCCTTTTTGATGGTTCTCCAAAAAATAACTCTGACTTTTTCAGAGTGTGGAGGAAGGTGAGGGGAGTTGACAGGGGACTTTACCCGCCTTATGGGGCACTATTCCCGGATACATTTCAACACTTTTAGCCCTTTTTGATGGTTCTCCAAAAAATAACTCTGACTTTTTCAGAGTGTGGAGGAAGGTGAGGGGAGTTGACAGGGGACTTTACCCGCCTTATGGGGCACTATTCCCGGATACATTTCAACACTTTTAGCCCTTTTTGATGGTTCTCCAAAAAATAACTCTGACTTTTTCAGAGTGTGGAGGAAGGTGAGGGGAGTTGACAGGGGACTTTACCCGCCTTATGGGGCACTATTCCCGGATACATTTCAACACTTTTAGCCCTTTTTGATGGTTCTCCAAAAAATAACTCTGACTTTTTCAGAGTGTGGAGGAAGGTGAGGGGAGTTGACAGGGGACTTTACCCGCCTTATGGGGCACTATTCCCGGATACATTTCAACACTTTTAGCCCTTTTTGATGGTTCTCCAAAAAATAACTCTGACTTTTTCAGAGTGTGGAGGAAGGTGAGGGGAGTTGACAGGGGACTTTACCCGCCTTATGGGGCACTATTCCCGGATACATTTCAACACTTTTAGCCCTTTTTGATGGTTCTCCAAAAAATAACTCTGACTTTTTCAGAGTGTGGAGGAAGGTGAGGGGAGTTGACAGGGGACTTTACCCGCCTTATGGGGCACTATTCTCGGATACATTTCAACACTTTTAGCCCTTTTTGATGGTTCTCCAAAAAATAACTCTGACTTTTTCAGAGTGTGGAGGAAGGTGAGGGGAGTTGACAGGGGACTTTACCCGCCTTATGGGGCACTATTCTCGGATACATTTTTTCATTTTCACCCATTTTTGATGGTTCTCCAAAAAGACAAGTTAGTCTTTTTTCTTCCCCCTTCCTCTTCTGATTTCTCACTGATCGAATGGCAAACGCGACCCGCCATCGGAGGGCCTCCGCCGGCCCGGCCTCGTGCCGGTGCTCTGGCGGTCGGTTCCTCCGAACTGCGGGTTCGACTCTGATGGCCGGGAGGGACGAGGGAAACGTCGGGGGGGTCTGCTGGAGGCTCCTGCTGGAGTCTTGCGTTCACTGGGACCTGGCTCGAAAAACTCGAAACCCTGACTCCAGTGCGGTGTTGCGGCCATGCGCCTCCGGGTACCAGACTCCCCTGCCTCCTCCGTGTTGCGTGGGCTGCGTGGGGGTAACCCTGCGTGTCCGTTACCCTGCGTGTCTCTTACCTCCCAGGCCGACCGATATGAAGCGTTTCCAAGACGAACCGTCTGACTCAGGGGTCCCACCACAGGTTCCGTAGCGGGGTGGAAGTTCCACCTCCCCTCTTTGCCGCGGAATGCAAAACAAACACCTGTTTCTCTCATCCTCCACTGTGGCATAGCGGCCTTAGTCGGCTGTGGCATTCAGCAATTGGCCTTGCTCCGGGCACAGGACCCTACTTCATCAAACTACCTATTTGATCCTGCGTAACAACCACATATATGCTTGTCTGCAAAGACATTGATCGAATGGCAAACGTGACCCGCCATCGGAGGGCCTCCGCCGGCCCGGCCTCGTGCCGGTGCTCTGGCGGTCGGTTCCTCCGAACTGCGGGTTCGACTCTGATGGCCGGGAGGGACGAGGGAAACGTCGGGGGGGTCTGCTGGAGGCTCCGGGCACAGGACCCTACTTCATCAAACTACCTATTTGATCCTGCGTAACAACCACATATATGCTTGTCTGCAAAGACATTGATCGAATGGCAAACGTGACCCGCCATCGGAGGGCCTCCGCCGGCCCGGCCTCGTGCCGGTGCTCTGGCGGTCGGTTCCTCCGAACTGCGGGTTCGACTCTGATGGCCGGGAGGGACGGGGGAAACGTCGGGGGGGGTCTGCTGGAGGCTCCTGCTGGAGTCTTGCGTTCACTGGGACCTGGCTCGAAAAACTCGAAACCCTGACTCCAGTGCGGTGTTGCGGCCATGCGCCTCCGGGTACCAGACTCCCCTGCCTCCTCCGTGTTGCGTGGGCTGCGTGGGGGTAACCCTGCGTGTCCGTTACCCTGCGTGTCTCTTACCTCCCAGGCCGACCGATATGAAGCGTTTCCAAGACGAACCGTCTGACTCAGGGGTCCCACCACAGGTTCCGTAGCGGGGTGGAAGTTCCACCTCCCCTCTTTGCCGCGGAATGCAAAACAAACACCTGTTTCTCTCATCCTCCACTGTGGCATAGCGGCCTTAGTCGGCTGCGGCATTCAGCAATTGGCCTTGCTCCGGGCACAGGACCCTACTTCATCAAACTACCTATTTGATCCTGCGTAACAACCACATATATGCTTGTCTGCAAAGACATTGATCGAATGGCAAACGTGACCCGCCATCGGAGGGCCTCCGCCGGCCCGGCCTCGTGCCGGTGCTCTGGCGGTCGGTTCCTCCGAACTGCGGGTTCGACTCTGATGGCCGGGAGGGACGAGGGAAACGTCGGGGGGGTCTGCTGGAGGCTCCGGGCACAGGACCCTACTTCATCAAACTACCTATTTGATCCTGCGTAACAACCACATATATGCTTGTCTGCAAAGACATTGATCGAATGGCAAACGTGACCCGCCATCGGAGGGCCTCCGCCGGCCCGGCCTCGTGCCGGTGCTCTGGCGGTCGGTTCCTCCGAACTGCGGGTTCGACTCTGATGGCCGGGAGGGACGGGGGAAACGTCGGGGGGGTCTGCTGGAGGCTCCTGCTGGAGTCTTGCGTTCACTGGGACCTGGCTCGAAAAACTCGAAACCCTGACTCCAGTGCGGTGTTGCGGCCATGCGCCTCCGGGTACCAGACTCCCCTGCCTCCTCCGTGTTGCGTGGGCTGCGTGGGGGTAACCCTGCGTGTCCGTTACCCTGCGTGTCTCTTACCTCCCAGGCCGACCGATATGAAGCGTTTCCAAGACGAACCGTCTGACTCAGGGGTCCCACCACAGGTTCCGTAGCGGGGTGGAAGTTCCACCTCCCCTCTTTGCCGCGGAATGCAAAACAAACACCTGTTTCTCTCATCCTCCACTGTGGCATAGCGGCCTTAGTCGGCTGCGGCATTCAGCAATTGGCCTTGCTCCGGGCACAGGACCCTACTTCATCAAACTACCTATTTGATCCTGCGTAACAACCACATATATGCTTGTCTGCAAAGACATTGATCGAATGGCAAACGTGACCCGCCATCGGAAGGCCTCCGCCGGCCCGGCTTCGTGCCGGTGCTCTGGCGGTCGGTTCTTCCAAACTGCGGGTTTGACTCTGCTCCTGGGAGCACATATGCTTGTCTGCAAAGAGGGACATGCCTGGTCCCGCCCAGGTGTTCTTCTACGGCTAGTGTCCAGCCAGCTGCGGTATCATCAACTTTGACCCGCCATCGGAGGGCCTCCTCCCCGGGTCCAGCTTCCGGTGCTAGGCGGTCGGTTCCTCCAAACTGTGTGATTGACTCTGCTCCTGGGAGCACATATGCTTGTCTGCAAAGAGGGACATGCCTGGTCCCGCCCAGGTGTTCTTCTACGGCTAGTGTCCAGCCAGCTGCGGTATCATCAACTTTGACCCGCCATCGGAGGGCCTCCTCCCCGGGTCCAGCTTCCGGTGCTAGGCGGTCGGTTCCTCCAAACTGTGTGATTGACTCTGCTCCTGGGAGCACATATGCTTGTCTGCAAAGAGGGACATGCCTGGTCCCGCCCAGGTGTTCTTCTACGGCTAGTGTCCAGCCAGCTGCGGTATCATCAACTTTGACCCGCCATCGGAGGGCCTCCTCCCCGGGTCCAGCTTCCGGTGCTAGGCGGTCAGTTCCTCCAAACTGTGTGATTGACTCTGCTCCTGGGAGCACATATGCTTGTCTGCAAAGAGGGACATGCCTGGTCCCGCCCAGGTGTTCTTCTACGGCTAGTGTCCAGCCAGCTGCGGTATCATCAACTTTGACCCGCCATCGGAGGGCCTCCTCCCCGGGTCCAGCTTCCGGTGCTTGGCGGTCGGTTCATCCAAACTACGGGTAATCCTGGAGCGGACATAAACAAAGAATGATATTTTACAGGACATGATGGATATGTGTTTTTTCCAGGCTTTTTGGAAATAAACCAAATGTGATTTTGCAGTGCATGATATAGCTCATTTTACCCATGTGATGTTGTGCAGTACATTACTGAGCTCATTTAACGATATTGGTCTACCAGGTGAAGTGGGATGCTGCCATTTCCCAACTGGTCTCCGGAGGAATATAAGGAGAGTTGACAGGGGACTCTGCCCAGTGCTCATGAACCAAATGAGGGGTGTGTTAGAGGGGAAATGCTCTGGCTGTTTCTGCAGCCTCTGCATCTACCTTCTCTCCCCACCCCGATACCAGCGCGTGCCTGCTGTAAAAGGCAGGTGCACGGGCTCTCACTTCCACTAACTCTGAGCCTGGCTCCCGAGCAGCACGTTCTCCCCGGCAGTCCGCCAGCAGATGAAAAACACCCACCTCTCCGCCTCTTCCGAGGGACGAGGGAACCGCGCGGGGGGGTCTGCTGGAGGTTCCTGCCGGGTGCTCCGTACTGCGTTTCACCGGGACCTGGCTCGAAAAACTCGGAACTCTGACTCCAGTGCGGTGTGGCGGTCTCGCCCTGGCCGTCCACCGTGCGCCTCCGGGTACCTGACTCCCCTGCCTCCTCCGGGGGCAGGTGCAAGGGGTTCAATGCCTCCTCCCCCCGCTGCGGCGAAAGCCGGAGCGGGACGGAGCGCCCGGAGGTACTGTTACCCCCACGTTTTGTACCCAAAACTGTCTTGTGAGTTCGTGGCAGAACCATGAAACAAAAAACAATCAATGTATCGGACCCATCGCCAGTCGCGTTGGTGCGGAGGTGGGACCATTTTAACCAGGTGGTAACCCAAGTCCTCCCCTTGGTCCGTGTTCCCTGCATTGAAGCATCGGACCCATGGTTGCAATCAGCAGTTGGCTAACGCATATAAACGGAGAAACAGAAAACCATTTAAATATAATTCATTGTGTGTGTTTTTGGAAGGATGTTGACCGAATGCCCGGTGTGCAGCCTCCGCTATCTGGCTTTGAATAAGCACCTTAAGCACAAACATGCAGTGCGGAACCTGGATGAAAGAGGCATCATTCTTAAAATGGCCAGTGGTAGAATAAATGTTCGGACCAAACCCTGTCCCATCACAGGGTGTTCGTATGCTGGGAGGAAACTACACCGTCATGTAACTCGTGACCACCCTGAGTTCTCCCGAGATGAGGCACATCAGGTCATGGCAAGGCTGAAGCATAGTGTGGCCCTGCAGTTGCTCCATGACCTCCGAGAGACTAATCCCATCATTGGAATGGCTACATCATTGGATATAGACAATGAGGAGGAATACCCGGTGCACCCTCCACCCTTCTCCCCACATACCGAGTGTGACGAAGAGGACTGCATGCAGGTGAGGCTGGACAATGTGGCATTGAGGGCTCAGAAGGATGCCCTCATTGATGAGGTGAAGACCCTGCGCTCCAGGCTAAAACAGGGTCTAAAACCCAGGAAGCAGAATGCCACTGCTGCTCTGCTTGAGGAAGACGAAGAATGTATACGATTTAAGGGCGTAGCAATCCCAAGTACCCCCGACATGAACTCAGTAGCCTCCGGCAGCAATACCCCTCTCAAGACCCCGGTGAAGACTGTCATGCGGTCCATAGAAGCCTCTGCGAGTGAGACCCCCCTCAAGTCTGTGATGCGGTCCCCAGAAGCCTCCGGAAGCAAGACCCCGGTGAAGACTGTCATGCGGTCCGACAAAGCCTCCGGTAGTGAGACCCCGGTGAACACTGTCATGCGGTCCCCAGAAGCCTCCGGAAGCAAGACCCCGGTGAAGACTGTCATGCGGTCCAACAAAGCCTCCGGTAGAGAGACCCCTCTCAAGTCTGTGATGCGGTCCCCAGAAGCCTCCGGAAGCAAGACCCCAGTGAAGACTGTCATGTGGTCCCCAGAAGCCTCCGGTAGTGAGACCCCAGTGAAGACTGTCATGCGGTCCATAGAAGCCTCTGCGAGTGAGATCCCTCTCAAGTCTGTGATGCGGTCCCCAGAAGCCTCCGGAAGCAAGACCCCGATGCAGACTGTCATGCGGTCCGTAGAAGCCTCCTGTAGTGAGACCCCTGTATGCCAGAAGACCCGTGCGTCTGTCTCCAATAAGCTGAAAGCTAATCTGGCTAAGGACTGGCCCTCTTCCCAAAATCAATGGTGCACTGGGAAGGGACTGCGGAATACCATGCGTGAAATCACGTTGCCTAAAAGCATGGAGACGTACATTCAGACATACAGAGGTCATTGTGAGGGTCTTGCACCGACAGTAAAACGGAAAGAGAATTGTATGTCCAATGTCAGCCGGATAAAGAACTTCATAGTATTCATGGCCCATGGTTTTGACCGGCTGTCAGACTGGCTGTTTCTAAAAGACACAAAGAGGGTCCGTGGCTGGAGCAAGTATATTTCAGAGTCGGGCCGGACAGTCACAACATCGCTGTTGTTCCTGAAGACTGTGAACCATTTCCTGAGGTACTTGTCTGCATCAAAGCTCCGGGGGTGCAGGCTCACCCAGTCTGATATGACCCACATCATCAGAGAGGTGAAAGCCAACATTAACGATTTGAAAAAGTCTGTCACTCTCCACCAGTTTAAGGTGAAGAGGGACAAGCTGGATCGTCTGCCGAGCCAGGCGGAGCTTCTCGCCGCCATGGCGGCCGCTGAGAAGCGCATCCCTGATCTCCTTGACCTGATGGCTAGCAATCCGACCACAATCACCCAGTACCTGCTATATGGCTATCTAACCCTCCATTGGAGCCTCCTGTATGGCCACCGTCCGGGTGTGTATGCAAACATGACCAACACGGAGGTCTTTGAGGCGGACAGAAGGGGCACTGCTGAGGGCTACATCATCCACGTGCAGGATCACAAGACTGCCAAGACATTTGGTGAAGCACAGCTGGTGCTTACAATAAAGGAGTTTAGCTGGGTCATGCGGTGGATGGGGATAAAAGAGGGCTTGTCGGGTCCTCAGAATGAATTCTTCCTTTTCACATCGGGGAAGCAGGCTTCCAAGAACCTGAACGCTCACTTGAAGAGGGCTTGGGCTGATGCTGGGCTAGAAACAGCCGTCACCTTCACCATCTTGCGCACTGCCCTGGCTGACAATATCAAGCATCACCAAGATCCAGAAAGCAGGTCGATTCTGGCTAGGTTTATGTGCCACGACGTAAGCACTGCAGACCGGTTCTACGCGAATACGCCTGGAATAAAGGAGGCATTGAAGATCCGCTCCATGTTCAGGGCGGCGGCAGCAGCTGCAGCAGCATCATCATCAGAAGGAGGTCTACCACCGTCAGCTACCTCCGAAGAGGATTCAGGGGCGGAGAGCAGCGATACCTCTTCTTCAGGACCGATTGGTACTCCTGATGAGGGGAAAGGGGCCGTGGACTCAACCTTTTTTCCCCGGTGCACTGTACAAGTTAGACGGCTAATATGGCCCCAAGGCCCCTGTTAATCATGTTGTTATTATGTTTATTTTGTATACTGTTTTTGTAAAATTGGTGTGATAATTAAATAAAAAATAAAAAAAAAACATTAGTATAACCTTGAAGGTTCCCAGGGGCAAATACAGTGCCTGTCATTTTGCAGGATATAATTTAACATGTAACCTCTCCTGGAAATGGACATACTCTGTGCATTTCCAGGAGAGGTTCCATGTTAAATTATATCCTGCAATATCCTCCAAAGAAGGGGTGGTAGTGTCATGAATAAGGCCGAATATGTATGCCGATGTGCGGACGGTAAAGCACCGCAAAATCCACCCCTTTAGGGTAACCAGGGGCATGAAGTTCTGTAGGGTGTGAACATCTGGGTTTAGTCCGAGTGAGGAGTGCTCGAGCGTGGGAGGATGTGTAAGGCAGAGGAGGGTAACAAAAGGTGTGTGCAGGAGCAGGGAGAAAAGAGAAAATAAAAAGACTCAAAGTGTTCCACCTTCCAGCAGCAGCAGCAGCGGGCCCGCTCTGTCCGTGGTGCTGAACACCTGCCTGTCTATGTGGAGTACAAAAACAAACAAAGACAAACACCTTTAAGGTCACCAGGGGCGTGAGGTTCTGGTTCTGGCGGTGTGCATGGAGGGGTTTAGTCCGAGTGAGGAGTGCTCGAGCGTGGGAGGATGTGTAAGGCAGAGGAGGGGAACAAAAAAAAACGAATACAAATAAGTTAAAGTGTGAACCTCCAGCAGGGCAGGTGCTGCTGCTGCTGCTGCTGCTGCTGCTGCTGCTGCTGCTGCTGTGAAGGAGGACGAATATTGATGCTTGTGTTCGGACGGTAAAGCACCGCAAAATCCACCCCCCCTTAAAGGTGACCAGGGGCATGAGATTCTGCAGGGTGTGAACATCTGGGTTTAGTCCGTGGGGGAGTGCTTAAGTCCGGGGGCCCGGGGTCTCACGGTGCACGAGGTTATGGAAGTGCAGCAGGGCAGGTGCTGCTGCTGCTGCTGCTGCTGCTGCTGCTGCTGCTGCTGCTGCTGCTGCTGTGAAGGAGGACGAATATTGATGCTTGTGTTCGGACGGTAAAGCACCGCAAAATCCACCCCCCCTTAAAGGTGACCAGGGGCATGAGATTCTGCAGGGTGTGAACATCTGGGTTTAGTCCGTGGGGGAGTGCTTAAGTCCGGGGGCCCGGGGTCTCACGGTGCACGAGGTTATGGAAGTGCCACTGTTGCCGGAGGTCCTTAGTCCGTCCTTTGGGGCTCTGTCAGGGGCTACAGAGAGGTGGTTTTCCCGGTCCCTCTCCTGGAGGTATGAAATAACCTGAGCTCCATGTGAGGGAGCCGTGCTGGAGCTGCTTAGTCCGTCCTTTGGTGGTCTTTGAGGGGCTAATGAGAGGTGTTTTCCCCGGTCTATTTGATGGAAGTCTGACACGAGCAGAGTGTGCATGCTTTGAAACTAATCCACCCACACTTAGCATGCTATTTTAGGGTATAAATCGTACCTTGTCACCATGTACTGTGCTCCCTGGGACGACGCGCCCTCCTGTGGGGACACATGAGAACTGCACTCAAATCACTTTGTGCTTTTTAAACAGTTTGACATATTTTTTTCCACATTTAAAAAACGCTTTCTGCCCTGGAAATCATTTCTAATCATTATTACCGTTATGGAGGGGCTGCAGGAACACTTTCCCCGCCTTGCAAACATTTATTCCTGGTTCAAATAATCAATTTGTTCCGCCTGCTTTGCGTCAGCACCTCTGCGGCTGTCGGATTAACACAGATGAATGCACTTTTAACACTCACGCAGCCAGAATTCCTGCTCTTTTCCTGGGTTACAAAGTGAGGTGACGCAGCCTGTCCTCTGAGTCTCCCCGCCTCTCATAGACTTATTTCTGGGTAAAAAAAGCCATGTGCTCCGCCCCCTGGATCTCTGCATGTGTGTGTGTGCCTGTGAGTCTGTGGCTACTGTCCACATGCCCGCATTAGGAGGCACTATTTTCGGATACATTTTCTCCTTTTCACCACTTTTCATGTTTTTATTATGTATATTGTTATATTATTATTATTATTATTATTGTATATATGTATACTGTGTATACTGTTTTTGTAAAAATCATGTGATTATTAAATAAATAATAAAACATGAATATAACCTTGAAGTTTCCCAGGGGCAAATACAGTGCCAGGTGTCAGACTATTTAAACAATGTTTACCCAGGATTCCGACACCTTCCCTGGCTTGTAAAATGCGGTGATGCGCCCTGGAGGTATCAGAGTATTTTAAACAACTTTTCCCCGCCTTTCAAACACTTTTTCCTGGCTTATAGCCTGTCATTTTGCAGGATATAATTTAACATGGAACCTCTCCCAGGGGCAAATACAGTGCCAGGTGTCAGACTATTTAAACAATGTTTACCCAGGATTCCGACACCTTCCCTGGCTTGTAAAATGCGGTGATGCGCCCTGGAGGTATCAGAGTATTTTAAACAACTTTTCCCCGCCTTTCAAACACTTTTTCCTGGCTTATAGCCTGTCATTTTGCAGGATATAATTTAACATGGAACCTCTCCTGGAAATGGACATACTCTGCGCATTTCCAGGAGAGGTTCCATGTTAAATGATATCCTGCAAAATGACAGGCAACAACTCTCTTCCAGACGTTTAAAAACACTTTTCCGACTATTTTAAACAACTTTTCCCCGCCTTTCAAACACTTTTTCCTGGCTTATAGCCTGTCATTTTGCAGGATATAATTTAACATGGAACCTCTCCTGGAAATGGACATACTCTGCGCATTTCCAGGAGAGGTTCCATGTTAAATTATATCCTGCAAAATGACAGGCAACAACTCTCTTCCAGACGTTTAAAAACACTTTTCCGACTATTTTAAACAACTTTTCCCCGCCTTTCAAACACTTTTTCCTGGCTTATAGCCTGTCATTTTGCAGGATATAATTTAACATGGAACCTCTCCTGGAAATGGACATATTCTGTGCATTTCCAGGAGAGGTTACATGTTAAATGATATCCTGCAAAATGACAGGCTACAACTCTCTTCCAGACGTTTAAAAACACTTTCCCCGACCATTTAAACATTATTTATGGCTTGTAAAGTGCGGTGATGAGCCCTGACAGTATCAGACTATTTAAAGGGTTACCAGGAGCATGAGAATATCCTCCACAGAAGGGGTGGTGGTGCCGTGAATAAGGCCGAATATGGATACCGATGTGCCGACGGTAAAGCACCGCAAAATCCACCCCCTTTAGGTTAACCAGGGGCATGGAGTTCTGTAGGGTGTGAACATCTGGGTTTAGTCCGTGGGGGAGTGCTTAAGTCCGGGAGTCCGGGGACTCACGGTGTGCAAGGTTATGGAGGTGCCCATGTCAGGGACACATGCTGGAGGTCTGTGGTCCGTCCTTTGGGGGTCTTGGAGGGGCCACAGAGAGGAGATTTCCCCGGTCTCTGTCCTGGATGAGTGAAATAAACAGAGTCTCCATGTCAGGGACACATGCTGGAGGTCTCTCTCCCGAGAGTGGACGTCCATTGCCTGTAAATTGGTCTAACATTAGGTCTGTCACTTTGGCTAACCGCACCACTGTCTGTCGTCTCCCGCAAGTGGACATCCATTGCGCCTAAATAAGGTAAGGGGAGTTGACAGGGGACTCAATCCGCCTTATGGGGCACTATTCTCGGATACATTTCAACACTTTTAGCCCTTTTTGATGGTTCTCCAAAAAATAACTCTGACTTTTTCAGAGTGTGGAGGAAGGTGAGGGGAGTTGACAGGGGACTTTACCCGCCTTATGGGGCACTATTCTCGGATACATTTCAACACTTTTAGCCCTTTTTGATGGTTCTCCAAAAAATAACTCTGACTTTTTCAGAGTGTGGAGGAAGGTGAGGGGAGTTGACAGGGGACTTTACCCGCCTTATGGGGCACTATTCTCGGATACATTTTTTCATTTTCACCCATTTTTGATGGTTCTCCAAAAAATAACTCTGACTTTTTCAGAGTGTGGAGGAAGGTGAGGGGAGTTGACAGGGGACTTTACCCGCCTTATGGGGCACTATTCTCGGATACATTTTTTCATTTTCACCCATTTTTGATGGTTCTCCAAAAAATAACTCTGACTTTTTCAGAGTGTGGAGGAAGGTGAGGGGAGTTGACAGGGGACTTTACCCGCCTTATGGGGCACTATTCTCGGATACATTTTTTCATTTTCACCCATTTTTGATGGTTCTCCAAAAAATAACTCTGACTTTTTCAGAGTGTGGAGGAAGGTGAGGGGAGTTGACAGGGGACTTTACCCGCCTTATGGGGCACTATTCTCGGATACATTTTTTCATTTTCACCCATTTTTGATGGTTCTCCAAAAAATAACTCTGACTTTTTCAGAGTGTGGAGGAAGGTGAGGGGAGTTGACAGGGGACTTTACCCGCCTTATGGGGCACTATTCTCGGATACATTTTTTCATTTTCACCCATTTTTGATGGTTCTCCAAAAAATAACTCTGACTTTTTCAGAGTGTGGAGGAAGGTGAGGGGAGTTGACAGGGGACTTTACCCGCCTTATGGGGCACTATTCTCGGATACATTTTTTCATTTTCACCCATTTTTGATGGTTCTCCAAAAAATAACTCTGACTTTTTCAGAGTGTGGAGGAAGGTGAGGGGAGTTGACAGGGGACTTTACCCGCCTTATGGGGCACTATTCTCGGATACATTTTTTCATTTTCACCCATTTTTGATGGTTCTCCAAAAAATAACTCTGACTTTTTCAGAGTGTGGAGGAAGGTGAGGGGAGTTGACAGGGGACTTTACCCGCCTTATGGGGCACTATTCTCGGATACATTTTTTCATTTTCACCCATTTTTGATGGTTCTCCAAAAAGACAAGTTAGTCTTTTTTCTTCCCCCTTCCTCTTCTGATTTCTCACTGATCGAATGGCAAACGCGACCCGCCATCGGAGGGCCTCCGCCGGCCCGGCCTCGTGCCGGTGCTCTGGCGGTCGGTTCCTCCGAACTGCGGGTTCGACTCTGATGGCCGGGAGGGACGAGGGAAACGTCGGGGGGGTCTGCTGGAGGCTCCTGCTGGAGTCTTGCGTTCACTGGGACCTGGCTCGAAAAACTCGAAACCCTGACTCCAGTGCGGTGTTGCGGCCATGCGCCTCCGGGTACCAGACTCCCCTGCCTCCTCCGTGTTGCGTGGGCTGCGTGGGGGTAACCCTGCGTGTCCGTTACCCTGCGTGTCTCTTACCTCCCAGGCCGACCGATATGAAGCGTTTCCAAGACGAACCGTCTGACTCAGGGGTCCCACCACAGGTTCCGTAGCGGGGTGGAAGTTCCACCTCCCCTCTTTGCCGCGGAATGCAAAACAAACACCTGTTTCTCTCATCCTCCACTGTGGCATAGCGGCCTTAGTCGGCTGCGGCATTCAGCAATTGGCCTTGCTCCGGGCACAGGACCCTACTTCATCAAACTACCTATTTGATCCTGCGTAACAACCACATATATGCTTGTCTGCAAAGACATTGATCGAATGGCAAACGTGACCCGCCATCGGAAGGCCTCCGCCGGCCCGGCTTCGTGCCGGTGCTCTGGCGGTCGGTTCTTCCAAACTGCGGGTTTGACTCTGCTCCTGGGAGCACATATGCTTGTCTGCAAAGAGGGACATGCCTGGTCCCGCCCAGGTGTTCTTCTACGGCTAGTGTCCAGCCAGCTGCGGTATCATCAACTTTGACCCGCCATCGGAGGGCCTCCTCCCCGGGTCCAGCTTCCGGTGCTTGGCGGTCGGTTCCTCCAAACTGTGGGATTGACTCTGCTCCTGGGAGCACATATGCTTGTCTGCAAAGAGGGACATGCCTGGTCCCGCCCAGGTGTTCTTCTACGGCTAGTGTCCAGCCAGCTGCGGTATCATCAACTTTGACCCGCCATCGGAGGGCCTCCTCCCCGGGTCCAGCTTCCGGTGCTTGGCGGTCGGTTCCTCCAAACTGTGGGATTGACTCTGCTCCTGGGAGCACATATGCTTGTCTGCAAAGAGGGACATGCCTGGTCCCGCCCAGGTGTTCTTCTACGGCTAGTGTCCAGCCAGCTGCGGTATCATCAAATTTGACCCGCCATCGGAGGGCCTCCTCCCCGGGTCCAGCTTCCGGTGCTTGGCGGTCGGTTCCTCCAAACTGTGGGATTGACTCTGCTCCTGGGAGCACATATGCTTGTCTGCAAAGAGGGACATGCCTGGTCCCGCCCAGGTGTTCTTCTACGGCTAGTGTCCAGCCAGCTGCGGTATCATCAAATTTGACCCGCCATCGGAGGGCCTCCTCCCCGGGTCCAGCTTCCGGTGCTTGGCGGTCGGTTCATCCAAACTACGGGTAATCCTGGAGCGGACATAAACAAAGAATGATATTTTACAGGACATGATGGATATGTGTTTTTTCCAGGCTTTTTGGAAATAAACCAAATGTGATTTTGCAGTGCATGATATAGCTCATTTTACCCATGTGATGTTGTGCAGTACATTACTGAGCTCATTTAACGATATTGGTCTACCAGGTGAAGTGGGATGCTGCCATTTCCCAACTGGTCTCCGGAGGAATATAAGGAGAGTTGACAGGGGACTCTGCCCAGTGCTCATGAACCAAATGAGGGGTGTGTTAGAGGGGAAAGGCTCTGGCTGTTTCTGCAGCCTCTGCATCTACCTTCTCTCCCCACCCCGATACCAGCGCGTGCCTGCTGTAAAAGGCAGGTGCACGGGCTCTCACTTCCACTAACTCTGAGCCTGGCTCCCGAGCAGCACGTTCTCCCCGGCAGTCCGCCAGCAGATGAAAAACACCCACCTCTCCGCCTCTTCCGAGGGACGAGGGAACCGCGCGGGGGGGTCTGCTGGAGGTTCCTGCCGGGTGCTCCGTACTGCGTTTCACCGGGACCTGGCTCGAAAAACTCGGAACTCTGACTCCAGTGCGGTGTGGCGGTCTCGCCCTGGCCGTCCACCGTGCGCCTCCGGGTACCTGACTCCCCTGCCTCCTCCGGGGGCAGGTGCGAGGGGTTCAATGCCTCCTCCCCCCGCTGCGGCGAAAGCCGGAGCGGGACGGAGCGCCCGGAGGTACTGTTACCCCCACGTTTTGTACCCAAAACTGTCTTGTGAGTTCGTGGCAGAACCATGAAACAAAAAACAATCAATGTATCGGACCCATCGCCAGTCGCGTTGGTGCGGAGGTGGGACCATTTTAACCAGGTGATAACCCAAGTCCTCCCCTTGGTCCGTGTTCCCTGCATTGAAGCATCGGACCCATGGTTGCAATCAGCAGTTGGCTAACGCATATAAACGGAGAAACAGAAAACCATTTAAATAGAATTCATTGTGTGTGTTTTTGGAAGGATGTTGACCGAATGCCCGGTGTGCAGCCTCCGCTATCTGGCTTTGAATAAGCACCTTAAGCACAAACATGCAGTGCGGAACCTGGATGAAAGAGGCATCATTCTTAAAATGGCCAGTGGTAGAATAAATGTTCGGACCAAACCCTGTCCCATCACAGGGTGTTCGTATGCTGGGAGGAAACTACACCGTCATGTAACTCGTGACCACCCTGAGTTCTCCCGAGATGAGGCACATCAGGTCATGGCAAGGCTGAAGCATAGTGTGGCCCTGCAGTTGCTCCATGACCTCCGAGAGACTAATCCCATCATTGGAATGGCTACATCATTGGATATAGACAATGAGGAGGAATACCCGGTGCACCCTCCACCCTTCTCCCCACATACCGAGTGTGACGAAGAGGACTGCATGCAGGTGAGGCTGGACAATGTGGCATTGAGGGCTCAGAAGGATGCCCTCATTGATGAGGTGAAGACCCTGCGCTCCAGGCTAAAACAGGGTCTAAAACCCAGGAAGCAGAATGCCACTGCTGCTCTGCTTGAGGAAGACGAAGAATGTATACGATTTAAGGGCGTAGCAATCCCAAGTACCCCCGACATGAACTCAGTAGCCTCCGGCAGCAATACCCCTCTCAAGACCCCGGTGAAGACTGTCATGCGGTCCATAGAAGCCTCTGCGAGTGAGACCCCCCTCAAGTCTGTGATGCGGTCCCCAGAAGCCTCCGGAAGCAAGACCCCGGTGAAGACTGTCATGCGGTCCGACAAAGCCTCCGGTAGTGAGACCCCGGTGAACACTGTCATGCGGTCCCCAGAAGCCTCCGGAAGCAAGACCCCGGTGAAGACTGTCATGCGGTCCGACAAAGCCTCCGGTAGAGAGACCCCTCTCAAGTCTGTGATGCGGTCCCCAGAAGCCTCCGGAAGCAAGACCCCAGTGAAGACTGTCATGTGGTCCCCAGAAGCCTCCGGTAGTGAGACCCCAGTGAAGACTGTCATGCGGTCCATAGAAGCCTCTGCGAGTGAGATCCCTCTCAAGTCTGTGATGCGGTCCCCAGAAGCCTCCGGAAGCAAGACCCCGATGCAGACTGTCATGCGGTCCGTAGAAGCCTCCTGTAGTGAGACCCCTGTATGCCAGAAGACCCGTGCGTCTGTCTCCAATAAGCTGAAAGCTAATCTGGCTAAGGACTGGCCCTCTTCCCAAAATCAATGGTGCACTGGGAAGGGACTGCGGAATACCATGCGTGAAATCACGTTGCCTAAAAGCATGGAGACGTACATTCAGACATACAGAGGTCATTGTGAGGGTCTTGCACCGACAGTAAAACGGAAAGAGAATTGTATGTCCAATGTCAGCCGGATAAAGAACTTCATAGTATTCATGGCCCATGGTTTTGACCGGCTGTCAGACTGGCTGTTTCTAAAAGACACAAAGAGGGTCCGTGGCTGGAGCAAGTATATTTCAGAGTCGGGCCGGACAGTCACAACATCGCTGTTGTTCCTGAAGACTGTGAACCATTTCCTGAGGTACTTGTCTGCATCAAAGCTCCGGGGGTGCAGGCTCACCCAGTCTGATATGACCAACATCATCAGAGAGGTGAAAGCCAACATTAACGATTTGAAAAAGTCTGTCACTCTCCACCAGTTTAAGGTGAAGAGGGACAAGCTGGATCGTCTGCCGAGCCAGGCGGAGCTTCTCGCCGCCATGGCGGCCGCTGAGAAGCGCATCCCTGATCTCCTTGACCTGATGGCTAGCAATCCGACCACAATCACCCAGTACCTGCTATATGGCTATCTAACCCTCCATTGGAGCCTCCTGTATGGCCACCGTCCGGGTGTGTATGCAAACATGACCAACACGGAGGTCTTTGAGGCGGACAGAAGGGGCACTGCTGAGGGCTACATCATCCACGTGCAGGATCACAAGACTGCCAAGACATTTGGTGAAGCACAGCTGGTGCTTACAATAAAGGAGTTTAGCTGGGTCATGCGGTGGATGGGGATAAAAGAGGGCTTGTCGGGTCCTCAGAATGAATTCTTCCTTTTCACATCGGGGAAGCAGGCTTCCAAGAACCTGAACGCTCACTTGAAGAGGGCTTGGGCTGATGCTGGGCTAGAAACAGCCGTCACCTTCACCATCTTGCGCACTGCCCTGGCTGACAATATCAAGCATCACCAAGATCCAGAAAGCAGGTCGATTCTGGCTAGGTTTATGTGCCACGACGTAAGCACTGCAGACCGGTTCTACGCGAATACGCCTGGAATAAAGGAGGCATTGAAGATCCGCTCCATGTTCAGGGCGGCGGCAGCAGCTGCAGCAGCATCATCATCAGAAGGAGGTCTACCACCGTCAGCTACCTCCGAAGAGGATTCAGGGGCGGAGAGCAGCGATACCTCTTCTTCAGGACCGATTGGTACTCCTGATGAGGGGAAAGGGGCCGTGGACTCAACCTTTTTTCCCCGGTGCACTGTACAAGTTAGACGGCTAATATGGCCCCCAGGCCCCTGTTAATCATGTTGTTATTATGTTTATTTTGTATACTGTTTTTGTAAAAGTGGTGTGATAATTAAATAAAAAATAAAAAAAAAACATTAGTATAACCTTGAAGGTTCCCAGGGGCAAATACAGTGCCTGTCATTTTGCAGGATATAATTTAACATGTAACCTCTCCTGGAAATGGACATACTCTGTGCATTTCCAGGAGAGGTTCCATGTTAAATTATATCCTGCAATATCCTCCAAAGAAGGGGTGGTAGTGTCATGAATAAGGCCGAATATGTATGCCGATGTGCGGACGGTAAAGCACCGCAAAATCCACCCCTTTAGGGTAACCAGGGGCATGAAGTTCTGTAGGGTGTGAACATCTGGGTTTAGTCCGAGTGAGGAGTGCTCGAGCGTGGGAGGATGTGTAAGGCAGAGGAGGGGAACAAAAGGTGTGTGCAGGAGCAGGGAGAAAAGAGAAAATAAAAAGACTCAAAGTGTTCCACCTTCCAGCAGCAGCAGCAGCGGGCCCGCTCTGTCCGTGGTGCTGAACACCTGCCTGTCTATGTGGAGTACAAAAACAAACAAAGACAAATACCTTTAAGGTCACCAGGGGCGTGAGGTTCTGGTTTTGGCGGTGTGCATGGAGGGGTTTAGTCCGAGTGAGGAGTGCTCGAGCGTGGGAGGATGTGTAAGGCAGAGGAGGGGAACAAAAAAAAACGAATACAAATAAGTTAAAGTGTGAACCTCCAGCAGGGCAGGTGCTGCTGCTGCTGCTGCTGCTGCTGCTGCTGCTGCTGTGAAGGAGGACGAATATTGATGCTTGTGTTCGGACGGTAAAGCACCGCAAAATCCACCCCCCCTTAAAGGTGACCAGGGGCATGAGATTCTGCAGGGTGTGAACATCTGGGTTTAGTCCGTGGGGGAGTGCTTAAGTCCGGGGGCCCGGGGTCTCACGGTGCACGAGGTTATGGAAGTGCCACTGTTGCCGGAGGTCCTTAGTCCGTCCTTTGGGGCTCTGTCAGGGGCTACAGAGAGGTGGTTTTCCCGGTCCCTCTCCTGGAGGTATGAAATAACCTGAGCTCCATGTGAGGGAGCCGTGCTGGAGCTGCTTAGTCCGTCCTTTGGTGGTCTTTGAGGGGCTAATGAGAGGTGTTTTCCCCGGTCTATTTGATGGAAGTCTGACACGAGCAGAGTGTGCATGCTTTGAAACTAATCCACCCACACTTAGCATGCTATTTTAGGGTATAAATCGTACCTTGTCACCATGCACTGTGCTCCCTGGGACGACGCGCCCTCCTGTGGGGACACATGAGAACTGCACTCAAATCACTTTGTGCTTTTTAAACAGTTTAACATATTTTTTTCCACATTTAAAAAACGCTTTCTGCCCTGGAAATCATTTCTAATCATTATTACCGTTATGGAGGGGCTGCAGGAACACTTTCCCCGCCTTGCAAACATTTATTCCTGGTTCAAATAATCAATTTGTTCCGCCTGCTTTGCGTCAGCACCTCTGCGGCTGTCGGATTAACACAGATGAATGCACTTTTAACACTCACGCAGCCAGAATTCCTGCTCTTTTCCTGGGTTACAAAGTGAGGTGACGCAGCCTGTCCTCTGAGTCTCCCCGCCTCTCATAGACTTATTTCTGGGTAAAAAAAGCCATGTGCTCCGCCCCCTGGATCTCTGCATGTCTGTGTGTGCCTGTGAGTCTGTGGCTACTGTCCACATGCCCGCATTAGGAGGCACTATTTTCGGATACATTTTCTCATTTTCACCACTTTTCATGTTTTTATTATGTATATTGTTATATTATTATTATTATTATTATTATTATTGTATATATGTATACTGTGTATACTGTTTTTGTAAAAATCATGTGATTATTAAATAAATAATAAAACATGAATATAACCTTGAAGTTTCCCAGGGGCAAATACAGTGCCAGGTGTCAGACTATTTAAACAATGTTTACCCAGGATTCCGACACCTTCCCTGGCTTGTAAAATGCGGTGATGCGCCCTGGAGGTATCAGACTATTTTAAACAACTTTTCCCCGCCTTTCAAACACTTGTTCCTGGCTTATAGCCTGTCATTTTGCAGGATATAATTTAACATGGAACCTCTCCCAGGGGCAAATACAGTGCCAGGTGTCAGACTATTTAAACAATGTTTACCCAGGATTCCGACACCTTCCCTGGCTTGTAAAATGCGGTGATGCGCCCTGGAGGTATCAGACTATTTTAAACAACTTTTCCCCGCCTTTCAAACACTTGTTCCTGGCTTATAGCCTGTCATTTTGCAGGATATAATTTAACATGGAACCTCTCCCAGGGGCAAATACAGTGCCAGGTGTCAGACTATTTAAACAATGTTTACCCAGGATTCCGACACCTTCCCTGGCTTGTAAAATGCGGTGATGCGCCCTGGAGGTATCAGACTATTTTAAACAACTTTTCCCCGCCTTTCAAACACTTGTTCCTGGCTTATAGCCTGTCATTTTGCAGGATATAATTTAACATGGAACCTCTCCCAGGGGCAAATACAGTGCCAGGTGTCAGACTATTTAAACAATGTTTACCCAGGATTCCGACACCTTCCCTGGCTTGTAAAATGCGGTGATGCGCCCTGGAGGTATCAGACTATTTTAAACAACTTTTCCCCGCCTTTCAAACACTTGTTCCTGGCTTATAGCCTGTCATTTTGCAGGATATAATTTAACATGGAACCTCTCCTGGAAATGGACATACTCTGCGCATTTCCAGGAGAGGTTCCATGTTAAATTATATCCTGCAAAATGACAGGCAACAACTCTCTTCCAGACGTTTAAAAACACTTTTCCGACTATTTTAAACAACTTTTCCCCGCCTTTCAAACACTTGTTCCTGGCTTATAGCCTGTCATTTTGCAGGATATAATTTAACATGGAACCTCTCCTGGAAATGGACATACTCTGCGCATTTCCAGGAGAGGTTCCATGTTAAATTATATCCTGCAAAATGACAGGCAACAACTCTCTTCCAGACGTTTAAAAACACTTTTCCGACTATTTTAAACAACTTTTCCCCGCCTTTCAAACACTTGTTCCTGGCTTATAGCCTGTCATTTTGCAGGATATAATTTAACATGGAACCTCTCCTGGAAATGGTCATACTCTGCGCATTTCCAGGAGAGGTTCCATGTTAAATTATATCCTGCAAAATGACAGGCAACAACTCTCTTCCAGACGTTTAAAAACACTTTTCCGACTATTTTAAACAACTTTTCCCCGCCTTTCAAACACTTGTTCCTGGCTTATAGCCTGTCATTTTGCAGGATATAATTTAACATGGAACCTCTCCTGGAAATGGACATATTCTGTGCATTTCCAGGAGAGGTTACATGTTAAATGATATCCTGCAAAATGACAGGCTACAACTCTCTTCCAGACGTTTAAAAACACTTTCCCCGACCATTTAAACATTATTTATGGCTTGTAAAGTGCGGTGATGAGCCCTGACAGTATCAGACTATTTAAAGGGTTACCAGGAGCATGAGAATATCCTCCACAGAAGGGGTGGTGGTGCCGTGAATAAGGCCGAATATGGATACCGATGTGCCGACGGTAAAGCACCGCAAAATCCACCCCCTTTAGGTTAACCAGGGGCATGGAGTTCTGTAGGGTGTGAACATCTGGGTTTAGTCCGTGGGGGAGTGCTTAAGTCCGGGAGTCCGGGGACTCACGGTGTGCAAGGTTATGGAGGTGCCCATGTCAGGGACACATGCTGGAGGTCTGTGGTCCGTCCTTTGGGGGTCTTGGAGGGGCCACAGAGAGGAGATTTCCACGGTCTCTGTCCTGGATGAGTGAAATAAACAGAGTCTCCATGTCAGGGACACATGCTGGAGGTCTCTCTCCCGAGAGTGGGCGTCCATTGCCTGTAAATTGGTCTAACATTAGGTCTGTCACTTTGGCTAACCGCACCACTGTCTGTCGTCTCCCGCAAGTGGACATCCATTGTCACTTTGGCTAACCGCACCACTGTCTGTCGTCTCCCGCAAGTGGACATCCATTGGCCCTAAATAGGGGTAGGCTGAGTGTTAAAGGTGCATTAAACTGGTTTTAATTCAACAGAGGACAGGCTGCTTCATATCACACTTTTACCCAGGCAATGAGCCGGTTTGTGGGTAGGCTGAGGCATTAAACTGTTTTAATCCGACAGCCGGTGATAAGCTCGGAAGTCTGGCCGTTTCGTTAACATTTGAATGCGCGGAAATCCGTCCATTTCGTTAAAACGCCGGACTGGAGCCTGTGCAGGACCCCAGTGAGAGCTCCAGACTGTGTGCACTGTGTTAGGGAACCATATGAACGGTGTACATGAGTGTTAAAAGTGCATTAAACGGTTTTAATTCAACAGCAGCCGCTGAAAATCTCACTGTGTCACCCAGGAAATGAGCCGGATTTGTGTGTAAGCTGAGTGTTAAAGGTGCATTAAACTGGTTTTAATTCAACATAGGACAGGCTGCATCATATCACACTTTTACCCAGGCAATGAGCCGGTTTGTGGGTAGGCTGAGGCATTAAACTGTTTTAATCCGACAGCCGCTGATGCGCACGGAAGTCTGGCCGTTTCGTTAACATTTGAATGCGCGGAAATCCGTCCGTTTCGTTAAAACGCCGGACTGGAGCCTGTGCAGGACCCCAGTGAGAGCTCCAGACTGTGTGCACTGTGTTAGGGAACCATATGAACGGTGTACATGAGTGTTAAAAGTGCATTAAACGGTTTTAATTCAACAGCAGCCGCTGAAAATCTCACTGTGTCACCCAGGAAATGAGCCGGATTTGTGGGTAAGCTGAGTGTTAAAGGTGCATTAAACTGGTTTTAATTCAACAGAGGACAGGCTGCTTCATATCACACTTTTACCCAGGCAATGAGCCGGATTTGTGGGTAGGCTGAGGCATTAAACTGTTTTAATCCGACAGCCGCTGATGCGCACGGAAGTCTGGCCGTTTCGTTAACATTTGAATGCGCGGAAATCCGTCCGTTTCGTTAAAACGCCGGACTGGAGCCTGTGCAGGACCCCAGTGAGAGCTCCAGACTGTGTGCACTGTGTTAGGGAACCATATGAACGGTGTACATGAGTGTTAAACGTGCATGAAATGGTTTTAATTCAACAGAGGACAGGTTGCTTCATATCACACTTTTACCCAGGCAATGAGCCGGTTTGTGGGTAGGCTGAGGCATTAAACTTTTTTAATCCGACAGCCGCTGATGCGCACGGAAGTCTGGCCGTTTCGTTAACATTTGAATGGCCAATCGTTAAAACGCCGGACTAGAGCCTGTGCAGGGCCCCAGTGAGAGCTCCAGACTGTGTGCACTGTGTTAGGGAACCATATGAACTGTGTACATGAGTGTTAAAAGTGCATTAAACGGTTTTAATTCAACAGCAGCCGCTGAAAATCTCACTGTGTCACCCAGGAAAATGAGCCGGATTTGTGGGTAGGCTGAGTGTTAAAGGTGCATTAAACTGGTTTTAATTCAACAGAGGACAGGCTGCTTCATATCACACTTTTACCCAGGCAATGAGCTGGATTTGTGGGTAGGCTGAGGCATTAAACTGTTTTAATCCGACAGCCGCTGATGCGCACGGAAGTCTGGCCGTTTCGTTAACATTTGATTGCGCGGAAATCCGTCCGTTTCGTTAAAAGCCGGACTGGAGCCTGTGCAGGACCCCAGTGAGAGCTCCAGACTGTGTGCACTGTGTTAGGGAACCATATGAACGGTGTACATGAGTGTTAAAAGTGCATTAAACGGTTTTAATTCAACAGAGGACAGGCTGCTTCATATCACACTTTTACCCAGGCAATGAGCCGGTTTGTGGGTAGGCTGAGGCATTAAACTGTTTTAATCCGACAGCCGCTGATGCGCACGGAAGTCTGGCCGTTTCGTTAACATTTGAATCCGCGGAAATCCGTCCGTTTCGTTAAAACGCCGGACTGGAGCCTGTGCAGGACCCCAGTGAGAGCTCCAGACTGTGTGCACTGTGTTAGGGAACCATATGAACGGTGTACATGAGTGTTAAAAGTGCATTAAACGGTTTTAATTCAACAGCAGCCGCTGAAAATCTCACTGTGTCACCCAGGAAATGAGCCGGATTTGTGGGTAGGCTGAGTGTTAAAGGTGCATTAAACTGGTTTTAATTCAACAGAGGACAGGCTGCTTCATATCACACTTTTACCCAGGCAATGAGCCGGTTTGTGGGTAGGCTGAGGCATTAAACTGTTTTAATCCGACAGCCGGTGATAAGCACGGAAGTCTGGCCGTTTCGTTAACATTTGAATGCGCGGAAATCCGTCCGTTTCGTTAAAACGCCGGACTGGAGCCTGTGCAGGACCCCAGTGAGAGCTCCAGACTGTGTGCACTGTGTTAGGGAACCATATGAACGGTGTACATGAGTGTTAAAAGTGCATTAAACGGTTTTAATTCAACAGCAGCCGCTGAAAATCTCACTGTGTCACCCAGGAAATGAGCCGGATTTGTGGGTAAGCTGAGTGTTAAAGGTGCATTAAACTGGTTTTAATTCAACAGAGGACAGGCTGCTTCATATCACACTTTTACCCAGGCAATGAGCCGGATTTGTGGGTAGGCTGAGGCATTAAACTGTTTTAATCCGACAGCCGCTGATGCGCACGGAAGTCTGGCCGTTTCGTTAACATTTGAATGCGCGGAAATCCGTCCGTTTCGTTAAAAAGCCGGACTGGAGCCTGTGCAGGACCCCAGTGAGAGCTCCAGACTGTGTGCACTGTGTTAGGGAACCATATGAACGGTGTACATGAGTGTTAAAAGTGCATTAAATGGTTTTAATTCAACAGAGGACAGGTTGCTTCATATCACACTTTTACCCAGGCAATGAGCCGGTTTGTGGGTAGGCTGAGGCATTAAACTTTTTTAATCCGACAGCCGCTGATGCGCACGGAAGTCTGGCCGTTTCGTTAACATTTGAATGCGCTGAAATCCGTCCGTTTCGTTA
Organism: Notothenia rossii; assembly: GCF_949606895.1. NCBI lineage: Eukaryota > Metazoa > Chordata > Actinopteri > Perciformes > Nototheniidae > Notothenia > Notothenia rossii. The sequence continues at coordinate 110,499 of NW_027639746.1, forward strand.
AAACGCCGGACTGGAGCCTGTGCAGGACCCCAGTGAGAGCTCCAGACTGTGTGCACTGTGTTAGGGAACCATATGAACGGTGTACATGAGTGTTAAAAGTGCATTAAACGGTTTTAATTCAACAGCAGCCGCTGAAAATCTCACTGTGTCACCCAGGAAATGAGCCGGATTTGTGGGTAGGCTGAGTGTTAAAGGTGCATTAAACTGGTTTTAATTCAACAGAGGACAGGCTGCTTCATATCACACTTTTACCCAGGCAATGAGCCGGATTTGTGGGTAGGCTGAGGCATTAAACTGTTTTAATCCGACAGCCGCTGATGCGCACGGAAGTCTGGCCGTTTCGTTAACATTTGAATGCGCGGAAATCCGTCCGTTTCGTTAAAACGCCGGACTGGAGCCTCTGCAGGACCCCAGTGAGAGCTCCAGACTGTGTGCACTGTGTTAGGGAACCATATGAACGGTGTACATGAGTGTTAAAAGTGCATTAAACGGTTTTAATTCAACAGCAGCCGCGGAAAATCTCACTGTGTCACCCAGGAAATGAGCCGGATTTGTGGGTAGGCTGAGTGTTAAAGGTGCATTAAACTGGTTTTAATTCAACAGAGGACAGGCTGCTTCATATCACACTTTTACCCAGGCAATGAGCCGGTTTGTGGGTAGGCTGAGGCATTAAACTGTTTTAATCCGACAGCCGGTGATAAGCACGGAAGTCTGGCCGTTTCGTTAACATTTGAATGCGCGGAAATCCGTCCGTTTCGTTAAAACGCAGGACTGGAGCCTGTGCAGGACCCCAGTGAGAGCTCCAGACTGTGTGCACTGTGTTAGGGAACCATATGAACGGTGTACATGAGTGTTAAAAGTGCATTAAACGGTTTTAATTCAACAGCAGCCGCGGAAAATCTCACTGTGTCACCCAGGAAATGAGCCGGATTTGTGGGTAGGCTGAGTGTTAAAGGTGCATTAAACTGGTTTTAATTCAACAGAGGACAGGCTGCTTCATATCACACTTTTACCCAGGCAATGAGCCGGTTTGTGGGTAGGCTGAGGCATTAAACTGTTTTAATCCGACAGCCGGTGATAAGCACGGAAGTCTGGCCGTTTCGTTAACATTTGAATGCGCGGAAATCCGTCTGTTTCGTTAAAACGCCGGACTGGAGCCTGTGCAGGACCCCAGTGAGAGCTCCAGACTGTGTGCACTGTGTTAGGGAACCATATGAACGGTGTAGATGAGTGTTAAAAGTGCATTAAACGGTTTTAATTCAACAGCAGCCGCTGAAAATCTCACTGTGTCACCCAGGAAATGAGCCGGATTTGTGGGTAAGCTGAGTGTTAAAGGTGCATTAAACTGGTTTTAATTCAACATAGGACAGGCTGCTTCATATCACACTTTTACCCAGGCAATGAGCCGGTTTGTGGGTAGGCTGAGGCATTAAACTGTTTTAATCCGACAGCCGCTGATGCGCACGGAAGTCTGGCCGTTTCGTTAACATTTGAATGGCCAATCGTTAAAATGCCGGACTAGAGCCTGTGCAGGGCCCCAGTGAGAGCTCCAGACTGTGTGCACTGTGTTAGGGAACCATATGAACTGTGTACATGAGTGTTAAAAGTGCAATAAACGGTTTTATTTCAACAGCAGCCGCTGAAAATCTCACTGTGTCACCCAGGAAATGAGCTGGATTTGTGGGTAGGCTGAGGCATTAAACTGTTTTAATCCAACAGCCGCTGATGCGCACGGAAGTCTGGCCGTTTCGTTAACATTTGAATGGCTAATCGTTAAAACGCCGGACTGGAGCCTGTGCAGGGCCCCAGTGAGAGCTCCAGACTGTATGCACTGTGTTAGGGAACCATATGAACAGTGTACATGAGTGTTAAAAGTGCATTAAACGGTTTTATTTCAACAGCAGCCGCGGAAAATCTCACTGTGTCACCCAGGAAATGAGCCGGATTTGTGGGTAGGCTGAGTGTTAAAGGTGCATTAAACTGGTTTTAATTCAACAGAGGACAGGCTGCTTCATATCACACTTTTACCCAGGCAATGAGCCGGTTTGTGGGTAGGCTGAGGCATTAAATTGTTTTAATCCGACAGCCGGTGATAAGCTCGGAAGTCTGGCCGTTTCGTTAACATTTGAATGCGCGGAAATCCGTCCATTTCGTTAAAACGCCGGACTGGAGCCTGTGCAGGACCCCAGTGAGAGCTCCAGACTGTGTGCACTGTGTTAGGGAACCATATCAACGGTGTACATGAGTGTTAAAAGTGCATTAAACGGTTTTAATTCAACAGCAGCCGCTGAAAATCTCACTGTGTCACCCAGGAAATGAGCCGGATTTGTGGGTAAGCTGAGTGTTAAAGGTGCATTAAACTGGTTTTAATTCAACATAGGACAGGCTGCATCATATCACACTTTTACCCAGGCAATGAGCCGGTTTGTGGGTAGGCTGAGGCATTAAACTGTTTTAATCCGACAGCCGCTGATGCGCACGGAAGTCTGGCCGTTTCGTTAACATTTGAATGGCCAATCGTTAAAACGCCGGACTAGAGCCTGTGCAGGGCCCCAGTGAGAGCTCCAGACTGTGTGCACTGTGTTAGGGAACCATATGAACGGTGTACATGAGTGTTAAAAGTGCATTAAACAGTTTTAATTCAACAGCAGCCGCTGAAAATCTCACTGTGTCACCCAGGAAATGAGCCGGATTTGTGGGTAGGCTGAGTGTTAAAGGTGCATTAAACTGGTTTTAATTCAACAGAGGACAGGTTGCTTCATATGACACTTTTACCCAGGCAATGAGCCGGTTTGTGGGTAGGCTGAGGCATTAAACTGTTTTAATCCGACAGCCGCTGATGCGCACGGAAGTCTGGCCGTTTTGTTAACATTTGAATGGCCAATCGTTAAAATGCCGGACTAGAGCCTGTGCAGGGCCCCAGTGAGAGCTCCAGACTGTGTGCACTGTGTTAGGGAACCATATGAACTGTGTACATGAGTGTTAAAAGTCCATTAAACGGTTTTAATTCAACAGCAGCCGCTGAAAATCTCACTGTGTCACCCAGGAAATGAGCCGGATTTGTGGGTAGGCTGAGGCATTAAACTGTTTTAATCCGACAGCCGCTGATGCGCACGGAAGTCTGGCCGTTTCGTTAACATTTCAATGGCTAATCGTTAAAACGCCGGACTGGAGCCTGTGCAGGGCCCCAGTGAGAGCTCCAGACTGTATGCACTGTGTTAGGGAACCATATGAACAGTGTACATGAGTGTTAAAAGTGCATTAAACTGTTTTAATCCGACAGCCGGTGATAAGCACGGAAGTCTGGCCGTTTCGTTAACATTTGAATGCGCGGAAATCCGTCTGTTTCGTTAAAACGCCGGACTGGAGCCTGTGCAGGACCCCAGTGAGAGCTCCAGACTGTGTGCACTGTGTTAGAGAACCATATGAACGGTGTACATGAGTGTTAAAAGTGCATTAAACGGTTTTAATTCAACAGCAGCCGCTGAAAATCTCACTGTGTCACCCAGGAAATGAGCCGGATTTGTGGGTAAGCTGAGTGTTAAAGGTGCATTAAACTGGTTTTAATTCAACATAGGACAGGCTGCTTCATATCACACTTTTACCCAGGCAATGAGCCGGTTTGTGGGTAGGCTGAGGCATTAAACCGTTTTAATCCGACAGCCGCTGATGCGCACGGAAGTCTGGCCGTTTCGTTAACATTTGAATGCGCGGAAATCCGTCCGTTTCGTTAAAACGCCGGACTGGAGCCTGTGCAGGGCCCCAGTGAGAGCTCCAGACTGTATGCACTGTGTTAGGGAACCATATGAACAGTGTACATGAGTGTTAAAAGTGCATTAATCGGTTTTATTTCAACAGCAGCCGCTGACAATCTCACTGTGTCACCCAGGAAATGAGCCGGATTTGTGGGTAGGCTGAGTGTTAAAGGTGCATTAAAGTGGTTTTAATTCAACATAGGACAGGCTGCTTCATATCACACTTTTACCCAGGCAATGAGCCGGTTTGTGGGTAGGCTGAGGCATTAAACTGTTTTAATCCGACAGCCGCTGATGCGCACGGAAGTCTGGCCGTTTCGTTAACATTTGAATGCGCGGAAATCCGTCCGTTTCGTTAAAACGCCGGACTGGAGCCTGTGCAGGACCCCAGTGAGAGCTCCAGACTGTGTGCACTGTGTTAGGGAACCATATGAACGGTGTACATGAGTGTTAAAAGTGCATTAAACGGTTTTAATTCAACAGCAGCCGCGGAAAATCTCACTGTGTCACCCAGGAAATGAGCCGGATTTGTGGGTAGGCTGAGTGTTAAAGGTGCATTAAACTGGTTTTAATTCAACAGAGGACAGGCTGCTTCATATCACACTTTTACCCAGGCAATGAGCCGGTTTGTGGGTAGGCTGAGGCATTAAACTGTTTTAATCCGACAGCCGCTGATGCGCACGGAAGTCTGGCCGTTTCGTTAACATTTGAATGGCCAATCGTTAAAACGCCGGACTAGAGCCTGTGCAGGGCCCCAGTGAGAGCTCCAGACTGTGTGCACTGTGTTAGGGAACCATATGAACGGTGTACATGAGTGTTAAAAGTGCATTAAACGGTTTTAATTCAACAGCAACCGCTGAAAATCTCACTGTGTAACCCAGGAAATTAGCCGGATTTGTGGGTAGGCTGAGTGTTAAAGGTGCATTAAACTGGTTTTAATTCAACAGAGGACAGGCTGCTTCATATCACACTTTTACCCAGGCAATGAGCCGGTTTGTGGGTAGGCTGAGGCGTTAAACTGTTTTAATCCGACAGCCGCTGATGCGCACGGAAGTCTGGCCGTTTCGTTAACATTTGAATACGCGGAAATCCGTCCGTTTCATTAAAACGCCGGACTGGAGCCTGTGCAGGACCCCAGTGAGAGCTCCATACTGTGTGCACTGTGTTAGGGAACCATATGAACGGTGTACATGAGTGTTAAAAGTGCATTCAACGGTTTTAATTCAACAGCAGCCGCTGAAAATCTCACTGTGTCACACAGGAAATGAGCCGGATTTGTGGGTAGGCTGAGTGTTAAAGGTGCATTACACTGGTTTTAATTCAACAGAGGACAGGCTGCTTCATATCACACTTTTACCCAGGCAATGAGCCGGATTTGTGGGTAGGCTGAGGCATTAAACTGTTGTAATCCGACAGCCGCTGATGCGCACGGAAGTCTGGCCGTTTCGTTAACATTTGAATGGCTAATCGTTAAAACCCCGGACTGGAGCCTGTGCAGGGCCCCAGTGAGAGCTCCAGACTGTGTGCACTGTGTTAGGGAACCATATGAACGGTGTACATGAGTGTTAAAAGTGCATTAAACGGTTTTAATTCAACAGCAGCCGCGGAAAATCTCACTGTGTCACCCAGGAAATGAGCCGGATTTGTGGGTAGGCTGAGTGTTAAAGGTGCATTAAACTGGTTTTAATTCAACAGAGGACAGGCTGCTTCATATCACACTTTTACCCAGGCAATGAGCCGGTTTGTGGGTAGGCTGAGGCATTAAACTGTTTTAATCCGACAGCCGGTGATAAGCACGGAAGTCTGGCCGTTTCGTTAACATTTGAATGCGCGGAAATCCGTCCGTTTCGTTAAAACGCCGGACTGGAGCCTGTGCAGGACCCCAGTGAGAGCTCCAGACTGTGTGCACTGTGTTAGGGAACCATATGAACGGTGTACATGAGTGTTAAAAGTGCATTAAACGGTTTTAATTCAACAGCAGCCGCGGAAAATCTCACTGTCTCACCCAGGAAATGAGCCGGATTTGTGGGTAGGCTGAGTGTTAAAGGTGCATTAAACTGGTTTTAATTCAACAGAGGACAGGCTGCTTCATATCACACTTTTACCCAGGCAATGAGCCGGTTTGTGGGTAGGCTGAGGCATTAAACTGTTTTAATCCGACAGCCGGTGATAAGCACGGAAGTCTCGCCGTTTCGTTAACATTTGAATGCGCGGAAATCCGTCTGTTTCGTTAAAACGCCGGACTGGAGCCTGTGCAGGACCCCAGTGAGAGCTCCAGACTGTGTGCACTGTGTTAGGGAACCATATGAACGGTGTACATGAGTGTTAAAAGTGCATTAAACGGTTTTAATTCAACAGCAGCCGCTGAAAATCTCACTGTGTCACCCGGGAAATGAGCCGGATTTGTGGGTAAGCTGAGTGTTAAAGGTGCATTAAACTGGTTTTAATTCAACATAGGACAGGCTGCTTCATATCACACTTTTACCCAGGCAATGAGCCGGTTTGTGGGTAGGCTGAGGCATTAAACTGTTTTAATCCGACAGCCGCTGATGCGCACGGAAGTCTGGCCGTTTCATTAACATTTGAATGCGCGGAAATCCGTCCGTTTCGTTAAAACGCCGGACTGGAGCCTGTGCAGGACCCCAGTGAGAGCTCCAGACTGTGTGCACTGTGTTAGGGAACCATATGAACGGTGTACATGCGTGCTAAAAGTGCATTAAACGGTTTTAATTCAACAGCAGCCGCTGAAAATCTCACTGTGTCACCCAGGAAATGAGCCGGATTTGTGGGTAGGCTGAGTGTTAAAGGTGCATTAAACTGGTTTTAATTCAACAGAGGACAGATTGCTTCATATCACACTTTTACCCAGGCAATGAGCCGGTTTGTGGGTAGGCTGAGGCATTAAACTGTTTTAATCCGACAGCCGCTGATGCGCACGGTAGTATGGCAGTTTCGTTAACATTTGAATGGCCAATCGTTAAAATGCCGGACTAGAGCCTGTGCAGGGCCCCAGTGAGAGCTCCAGACTGTGTGCACTGTGTTAGGGAACCATATGAACTGTGTACATGAGTGTTAAAAGTGCATTAAACGGTTTTATTTCAACAGCAGCCGCTGAAAATCTCACTGTGTCACCCAGGAAATGAGCTGGATTTGTGGGTAGGCTGAGGCATTAAACCGTTTTAATCCGACAGCCGCTGATGCGCACGGAAGTCTGGCCGTTTCGTTAACATTTGAATGCGCGGAAATCCGTCCGTTTCGTTAAAACGCCGGACTGGAGCCTGTGCAGGACCCCAGTGAGAGCTCCAGACTGTGTGCACTGTGTTAGGGAACCATATGAACGGTGTACATGAGTGTTAAAAGTGCATTAAACGGTTTTAATTCAACAGCAGCCGCGGAAAATCTCACTGTGTCACCCAGGAAATGAGCCGGATTTGTGGGTAGGCTGAGTGTTAAAGGTGCATTAAACTGGTTTTAATTCAACAGAGGACAGGCTGCTTCATATCACACTTTTACCCAGGCAATGAGCCGGTTTGTGGGTAGGCTGAGGCATTAAACTGTTTTAATCCGACAGCCGCTGATGCGCACGGAAGTCTGGCCGTTTCGTTAACATTTGAATGGCCAATCGTTAAAACGCCGGACTAGAGCCTGTGCAGGGCCCCAGTGAGAGCTCCAGACTGTGTGCACTGTGTTAGGGAACCATATGAACGGTGTACATGAGTGTTAAAAGTGCATTAAACGGTTTTAATTCAACAGCAACCGCTGAAAATCTCACTGTGTAACCCAGGAAATTAGCCGGATTTGTGGGTAGGCTGAGTGTTAAAGGTGCATTAAACTGGTTTTAATTCAACAGAGGACAGGCTGCTTCATATCACACTTTTACCCAGGCAATGAGCCGGTTTGTGGGTAGGCTGAGGCGTTAAACTGTTTTAATCCGACAGCCGCTGATGCGCACGGAAGTCTGGCCGTTTCGTTAACATTTGAATACGCGGAAATCCGTCCGTTTCATTAAAACGCCGGACTGGAGCCTGTGCAGGACCCCAGTGAGAGCTCCATACTGTGTGCACTGTGTTAGGGAACCATATGAACGGTGTACATGAGTGTTAAAAGTGCATTCAACGGTTTTAATTCAACAGCAGCCGCTGAAAATCTCACTGTGTCACACAGGAAATGAGCCGGATTTGTGGGTAGGCTGAGTGTTAAAGGTGCATTACACTGGTTTTAATTCAACAGAGGACAGGCTGCTTCATATCACACTTTTACCCAGGCAATGAGCCGGATTTGTGGGTAGGCTGAGGCATTAAACTGTTGTAATCCGACAGCCGCTGATGCGCACGGAAGTCTGGCCGTTTCGTTAACATTTGAATGGCTAATCGTTAAAACCCCGGACTGGAGCCTGTGCAGGGCCCCAGTGAGAGCTCCAGACTGTGTGCACTGTGTTAGGGAACCATATGAACGGTGTACATGAGTGTTAAAAGTGCATTAAACGGTTTTAATTCAACAGCAGCCGCGGAAAATCTCACTGTGTCACCCAGGAAATGAGCCGGATTTGTGGGTAGGCTGAGTGTTAAAGGTGCATTAAACTGGTTTTAATTCAACAGAGGACAGGCTGCTTCATATCACACTTTTACCCAGGCAATGAGCCGGTTTGTGGGTAGGCTGAGGCATTAAACTGTTTTAATCCGACAGCCGGTGATAAGCACGGAAGTCTGGCCGTTTCGTTAACATTTGAATGCGCGGAAATCCGTCCGTTTCGTTAAAACGCCGGACTGGAGCCTGTGCAGGACCCCAGTGAGAGCTCCAGACTGTGTGCACTGTGTTAGGGAACCATATGAACGGTGTACATGAGTGTTAAAAGTGCATTAAACGGTTTTAATTCAACAGCAGCCGCGGAAAATCTCACTGTCTCACCCAGGAAATGAGCCGGATTTGTGGGTAGGCTGAGTGTTAAAGGTGCATTAAACTGGTTTTAATTCAACAGAGGACAGGCTGCTTCATATCACACTTTTACCCAGGCAATGAGCCGGTTTGTGGGTAGGCTGAGGCATTAAACTGTTTTAATCCGACAGCCGGTGATAAGCACGGAAGTCTCGCCGTTTCGTTAACATTTGAATGCGCGGAAATCCGTCTGTTTCGTTAAAACGCCGGACTGGAGCCTGTGCAGGACCCCAGTGAGAGCTCCAGACTGTGTGCACTGTGTTAGGGAACCATATGAACGGTGTACATGAGTGTTAAAAGTGCATTAAACGGTTTTAATTCAACAGCAGCCGCTGAAAATCTCACTGTGTCACCCGGGAAATGAGCCGGATTTGTGGGTAAGCTGAGTGTTAAAGGTGCATTAAACTGGTTTTAATTCAACATAGGACAGGCTGCTTCATATCACACTTTTACCCAGGCAATGAGCCGGTTTGTGGGTAGGCTGAGGCATTAAACTGTTTTAATCCGACAGCCGCTGATGCGCACGGAAGTCTGGCCGTTTCATTAACATTTGAATGCGCGGAAATCCGTCCGTTTCGTTAAAACGCCGGACTGGAGCCTGTGCAGGACCCCAGTGAGAGCTCCAGACTGTGTGCACTGTGTTAGGGAACCATATGAACGGTGTACATGCGTGCTAAAAGTGCATTAAACGGTTTTAATTCAACAGCAGCCGCTGAAAATCTCACTGTGTCACCCAGGAAATGAGCCGGATTTGTGGGTAGGCTGAGTGTTAAAGGTGCATTAAACTGGTTTTAATTCAACAGAGGACAGATTGCTTCATATCACACTTTTACCCAGGCAATGAGCCGGTTTGTGGGTAGGCTGAGGCATTAAACTGTTTTAATCCGACAGCCGCTGATGCGCACGGTAGTATGGCAGTTTCGTTAACATTTGAATGGCCAATCGTTAAAATGCCGGACTAGAGCCTGTGCAGGGCCCCAGTGAGAGCTCCAGACTGTGTGCACTGTGTTAGGGAACCATATGAACTGTGTACATGAGTGTTAAAAGTGCATTAAACGGTTTTATTTCAACAGCAGCCGCTGAAAATCTCACTGTGTCACCCAGGAAATGAGCTGGATTTGTGGGTAGGCTGAGGCATTAAACCGTTTTAATCCGACAGCCGCTGATGCGCACGGAAGTCTGGCCGTTTCGTTAACATTTGAATGCGCGGAAATCCGTCCGTTTCGTTAAAACGCCGGACTGGAGCCTGTGCAGGACCCCAGTGAGAGCTCCAGACTGTGTGCACTGTGTTAGGGAACCATATGAACGGTGTACATGAGTGTTAAAAGTGCATTAAACGGTTTTAATTCAACAGCAGCCGCGGAAAATCTCACTGTGTCACCCAGGAAATGAGCCGGATTTGTGGGTAGGCTGAGTGTTAAAGGTGCATTAAACTGGTTTTAATTCAACAGAGGACAGGCTACTTCATATCACACTTTTACCCAGGCAATGAGCCGGAATTGTGGGTAGGCTGAGGCATTAAACTGTTTTAATCCGACAGCCGCTGATGCGCACGGAAGTCTGGCCGTTTCGTTAAAACGCCGGCCTGGAGCCTGTGCAGGACCCCAGTAAGAGCTCCAGACTGTGTTTACTGTGTTAGGGAACCATATGAACGGTGTACATGAGTGTTAAAAGTGCATTAAACGGTTTTAATTCAACAGCAGCTGCTGACAATCTCACTGTGTCACCCAGGAAATGAGCCGGATTTGTGGGTAGGCTGAGTGTTAAAGGTGCATTATACTGGTTTTAATTCAACAGGGGACAGGCTGCTTCATACCACACTTTTACCCAGGCAATGAGCCGGATTTGTGGGTAGGCTGAGGCATTAAACTGTTTTAATCCGACAGCCGCTGATGCGCACGGAAGTCTGGCCGTTTCGTTAACATTTGAATGGCCAATCGTTAAAACGCCGGCCTGGAGCCTGTGCAGGACCCCAGTGAGAGCTCCAGACTGTGTGCACTGTGTTGAGGAATGTTAGAAATTAAAATCAATGTTTTAATGGGGAAATGTAGTTTAAACATGCCGTTTGTTTTAATGCTCTTTTATACTGAAAAACCAGAAATTATTGTGCACAAGCAGTTAAGCTTTTATTCTGAAAATCCTTAATCTACGGTTAGCATTTAGCATGTGGCTAATATACGATTTCCTAAAGAGGTTAATTTAGTAGCGAAATGATATGGAGTGGTGCAAACCGAAGCCTACTGATTTAACACTACAACTATAGATGTCGAGATACTACCATGCTGAATATTAAATGAAGGTAAAGTTTATTTGAATACATTATTGTTTACAGACGAGAGTAGCATGTGACAACATCCGGAATGACCGGAAACAAAACGAGCCGAGAAGTATTTTTTAGAGTATTGATTACAGCGTTTAGAATGTGTTAAATGAAAAACCATGAAAGAGAATATGAGGAGAAAAGGCGTGTTAAGCATATATTGAATGTGAAAAGAACCAATCCTCTGTTTAAATGCAACAACGGACATTGGAGACGAGGCGAGCCGGCAGGCGGGGAGGAGCCAGCAGAGGATATATAACAGCACCGTAGGAGAGATCCACTCTCTTCTCTTCCCTAACGAGGAGCGGATCACAGCTGTTTGTCTGACTGAACAATATCATGCTTGTGACCAACCCGCGCTTTTTAAAATTAAAGTAACCAATTGAACTTTCACAGAGACTCCATTTAGTCTCCTTTTAAAGCTTCTCTCCTGGACGGGAGAATAACGAACACAGTTTACAATCTGGTGAGTTCCCCGACGTGATCCCGCTGACCGAGGAGAGAAAACCAACCGGCTGTTTCCTGGAGACGCTTGCAGCCATTCGACACACAAGAGCTCAAATCAATCGGTACGAAGAGGCCTGTTATGACAAAGATTCTTCACTAGTTAAACTAGGCAATGTTAGATTTGTGTGTTTGACGGCAGCCGGCGGATCCTGAAAATAGCTGTGCATTTTAATGTTAAAACAACCCAAATTGATAAAATAATCACTCTAACACCACGAGGCGTTGTTTTGTCACAAGCAGGGTGAGTTCACACTTTCTTTTGTTCCATTAACCCTGCATGCTATTAACCATGTGTGGGTGTTGAATTTTAAATATAAATGTGTGTGGACATTGTACTTCGGATAGGTGCCTTGCTGTTTTCACATAGGTGTCTTTTGTTACGTTCCTAGTTAGTTAGCCTATGATGTAAGGGTATATAGCCCATTTGACGATTTTTGTTAAGATCTGGAGACATAGCGAATCGGTTAAAGGCCGAGTAAGTGAAAACCAGCAGGGCATAGTGAATCAACTCAGGGTTAAGTAACCGAAGTCAGTGCTTTAAAGAAAATCATTTTCAAGAAAAGGCTTGGTTAAGGTCTAAGCCTTTATCAGTGGTTAAAACTGTTCTGTTTAAAAAAAAGATATTGCAGGTGGGTTACGGTAATCAGAATTACAACAGCAGTGCAGTAATAAGACAACGGTCTATTATTAGTTGCTGATAGGTCTCCATATTGGTCCCGGTTTGGCGTGTCCAAATAGCAACAGTTAACCATAGTCGACTATAAAGTCAAATATTACGTGAACAGGTTTATAGCTAGTGCGTAAGGGTTCCTAACTTTAAGTGATGATATCAATAAGATAAAGCCTATAGTCGACTATAAAGTCAAATATTACGTGAACAGGTTTATAGCTAGTGCGTAAGGGTTCCTAATTTTAAGTGATGATATCAATAAGATAAAGCCCATTTTGTTCATAGTAAACTAGATAGAAATGTTGTTATTTTAAACTAAGTGTTGTTTTGGCTTGGATTTCAGGGTTTATAATACCACACCAGTGGTTTACTTTGTTGCGGTTCGTTTAAAGATCACCTCGCCATTGTTTAAACTCCCACCTGAGAGCCGCATGGACAAATCTCTTTGTCTACAGGTCAGAGTGCGAAATAATCGGGTGCCATCTTGTTTACACCCCACATGTGGAAAAACAAAGACAGGGCAATCGCCATTTCGTGAAATGCAAATTCAAAGCACTCCTTTCTTTGTTCTTATGCAGCTGGTTTCATTCCAATGAGGCATTTTCCTGACCTCCATCTTGTGAAGAACGAATAATACTTCTGGTCACAGTTGGAACTAGAAGGCTGAATCAATTTTTGGATATTAAAGGGAAGGATTGTTGTATTTTCCAAGTTTTGAAGTATTGCTGCTGGCAAAAGTGTATTGGCGGATTATCGATCTAATTCTGCTGGCAAATGTGTTTTGGCGGTTTTTGAAATATTCCTGGTTGCAAATGTGTTTTGGCGGTTACTTGCTGTGTTGTTTAACCATAGTGTAATGTTCTTCCTATTTTAAAGATATTTTTAAGGAAAATAAGTTTCTCCTTGTTAAAAACAACTCAGTTTTGCAACAGCTATTCCCTAGTGGATTAAGCTAGGAAATTAAAATAGCGCACTCTGGTGGTAGTACAGAATTATTTACACAAATAGAAGAAACACCATACCATGTGAAGTATAATTTTAAGTGTTATAAATAAACATAAGCTTGATCGCCAGAATAAAATTGCAAAGTGGTTTCTAATTATAAGATGAGAAACTTTACATAGTAACATAACCTAGACTGTAGAATATTCAAACACCACTTTATTAAAGCTAACACAAGTTGAGACATTTGCATAATTTCATACACTTCGGTATGCACTGTACACAGTGGATTTAGATTTGTACCGCAGATTTCTATTTTCATATTTCAAAGTCAAAACCATACTGTACACTGTACAATTTTTTTTTTTTAAACAATTTAAAATTTGCACAAATTTTATATTTTAATTTACTTTAATAATATTAACCCCAAACTCAAAAACAAACAACAACAAAAAAACGAACCTAACCTGATTTAAAGTTAAGATCGGATGACATAGGATATTTATCAGGAACAAAGGTGCTAGTCGGAGGATTAGTGCTTCAATCTTTGATAACTTCATAATTTCATTCGAATAGGAAGAGAACATGCCACTTATAGACACTAAGTTGAGACCAGACGCAGAGCCATGCACAACTGCAGATATTAAGGAAAGGGTAAAAATCAGATCAGATGCTACAACAGTTCCAAATCTTAGACGGAAGACATGGACCCAATATGAGAAACTGTTGGAACAGTGGCAAACGAGAGGACTGTTTCCAGCAGATGATCAGTCTGGACCAACGAAAGCCCATAGAAAAGCTGTAGTTGAACATGAGAATGCTGAATACCTACAACAGGAAAAAGCATGGATCAAAGCCGGACAACCCTCTTGGTATGGACCTGAAAACATTGCTATGAACAGAGCTGAAAAAAGAAAAGTTATGGTTGCAAGTCTGGTATTCCATCTGGAAGATGCCAGCCAAGGATTGACAAACAGCTTACATGTGGAAGAACTCAGCAGAAGAATGGAAGAGGAGACCAACAGAAGAATGGAAGAACTCAGAAGAATGGAAGCAGAACTCTGCAGAAGAGAGGAAGAATCCAACAGAAAAATGGAAGAACTCGGCAGAATAATGGAAAAGGAACTCAACAGCAGAATGGAAGAGCAGCTCAACAGAGGAATGGAAGAGAGACGAAAGGCAGTTGAAGCCCATAATGACGTTATTGAAGAGAGACGAAAGTCAGTTGAAGCCCATAATGACATTGTTGCAGAAAGACAAAGGGAGGAAGATAAATACCAACAACTTCTGGCGGAAAGACGACAAGAAGATGTAAGATTCCAGGACATGATGGCAGATAGACAACGGAGAGAACAAGAAGAACGAAGAACCGGTGCACATACCTCCATGCCATTGATAGCGGCTGGAAGAGGAGGATTTCAATACAAATCATGGACTCACAGAGACATGGAAGCATTAGCGGCAAAACTACCTCCACTTACACAAGGAGGTCAGAAGTGGGTGAATGATCTGGAGAAATACACAGTCCAAGACCACCTGTGCTTGGGAGACATGAGGGCACTGCTTGGACGGATAGAAGGAAGACTAGAGGCAAGAGCAGTGGATTCCAAGGCCAAATGCACCAACTCTCCAGATTACATTTTCTTCAACAAAGTCAGGTCGAGGTATTGGGCTGCCATTCGTCAAATCTACCCAACAACACGGAGTTTACAGGCCCTCAACTACCTGAGAAAAGAACCGGGGGAAGACATGTATGTCTTCCTGAAGAGATGTGAAGGAGTGTGGGAGGACTGCACTGGAGAACGACATGACGTTTCACCGTCTGTCGTAATGCTGTGGAAAAACGCAGTCATTAACGCCCTTCCCCAATCAGTACAGGCAAGCCTGGGAGATGTGGTGGCATTAGATGCTATACCCATTGAAGAAAGGAGACAACATCTCATTTACCACGATATGAAATACCAAGCAACCCAGAGGGAAAAAGACGAAGAAATTAAAACATTACAACTAAGACTCTTGAAGATACAAATGGCTGAGAAAGATACCGAAGCTAATAAAAACAAGAAAGCGGCAAGACAAATGGCAGCTACATCAGAGAAGGCAGGGCAGATTCCTCAAACAATTCAAGCTCAGGAAGAACCAGAGAATGCAGTGCAGACATCTCAAACAGTTGAATCTCAGATAGTGGCAGAGAATCAGATGGAGAACCAACAACCAGGAGGTTTCCGAGGAGGCAGAGGCAGAGGAAAAGTTCTCCGGTTCGAGGGATGCTACATATGCAATCAGCTGGGCCATTGGGCTAGAGATTTTCCACAACAACAAATGAAATACCCACCACATGCACCAAACAACGGCCCACCATGCAGTTTCCATGATGACGACGGAGGCAGGGGGTCCCAGAGATGTCATAGACGCACAGGATTTCCAAACATGAACCAAATGCCACTGACAGCCTGGTATCATCCACAACAATGAGGAAGCTTAGAGGACCAGACCATCAGGTGATGCATCTTCAGCACTAGAGTATTTAGAAAACCAGCTACATCGAGCCACATATGTCACCACAGGAGGGAGAGGTTGAATGTTATTTAAAAGATAGTGAGTAGAATATTGCATTTACACAGAGCATCCACCAATTAGAAGTAGCAGAGTAGAACATTTAGCAGACTATTTTTGTAATTATGAGAAGGATACAGATTACAAGTGATGTTGTTCCCCCACACAGAAAACTATTGTGTCCACACAACTAGTGAGGTCAAGAAGACGGGCTTCCACCCAAAATATGCAAGGGGTGGCGATACACCTGACGTGAAGCTGTCCAGACCTGAAAACAGAAACTCGATTCTGGATAGGTGTCGACCAGCTAGGGCCACAAGAAAATCTGTGAAATCGAGTGTGACGATTAAAAAATAAATTAAAAACATCTAATTTTGACAATAAAAACCGACCAATAGGCGCGGTAGACCATTTGCTTGGCACTTCCGGGTATTTCTCCATGTTAACAATACCGTGTAACTGTCACGCTCGAAGGGGATTAACATCGATGTAATACATGAATGTAGCCTTTGTTTCTGCTGAAAGAGGTGTCGACCAGCTAGGGCCACAAGAACATCGGCGAAATCGAGTGTGAGGATTACAAAATAAATTAAAAACATCTAATCTTGACAATACAAACCGACCAATAGGCGCGCTAGAGCCTTTGCTTGGCACTTCCGGGTATTTCTCCACTGGTTAACATGGGTTAACAATACCGTGTAACTGTCACGTTTTGAAGGGACAAAACCGTGACATATTCACGTCTCCCAGCATGGTAAATCGTCACATGTTCACGTCTTGCCGTGATACCGGGTTGGATTGGAGAGTGTGCTCCGAGGGTTACGCCGAGCGCCGAACAGCACTTTGAAATGGGATGGAACCACGGCAGACTGTCCAAAACTGGATTTGAACGGGTCCACCCCGTCCCCCCCTCCCCCACTCCGTCCCCAGAACTACACATGCTGGCTATTATGTTTCGCAACATGTTCTCTATCTATGGCACGTCTCTACTGGGAGTTGTAGTTTTAAAAGACGTTTTCATATTTCCCATAATAAGAAGTTGCCAGTATTAAACTGTGTACATCCCTGGAGGTTTAGGGGATAGGAAACACTCAAATTTAAAACATATAATTAATAAATGGGTGAAAATTGCTTGTGCCCATCATGGGCAGCATTAATATATACCCACATGCCAGCTAAGGTCAGAAGAACTTTATTTAACAGCTGGTCTTATGTCTGTGACCCCTCCTGTTGTTAATTGATAAGCCTGAAACATGCACTTGTCAAGGTTCAGAGGCACATTTTGCAAATATGGCAGTAGCCATCGATCATCTTAAGATAAGATATACTTTATTGATCCCAAGTTGGAAACATTTGCGTTACATCAGCATGTGTAACAGTTGTAAATATGCAGTGGTGTTTATTTATAAATCATTTAGTATAATCACACAAATTCTGTGTTACATATTTAATAATTCTGTGTTCTTTATTTATTGATTGTTCAATACCTGACAAGGCCGGAGATGAAAAACTTTGGTCGCAGGTTCCTCAACAGTGCATCACAAGACATCTATCAATATGTGTGCATACCTCCACCATTAAACTGTCATATTCTGCACATTTCTTATACTATCTACATACATCTTATATAAGAGTATAATACATATGTATAATATCAGTTAAAATAAGTGCTTCAACATAGTTAACATTGCTGGAGGTATACACAAAGTGTTTCATTCATTGCATAACTACACCGTTTGTGTGTGTGTGTGTGTGTGTGTGTGTGTGTGTGTGTGTGTGTGTGTGTGTGTGTGTGTGTGTGTGTGTGTGTGTGTGTGTGTGTGTGTGTGTGTGTGTGTGTGTGTGTGTGTGTGTGTGTTTCCTCTAAGAAGAAAGGACAGTAACAGAAGATCTCTGTGGCTTCAGGCTTGAGCGCCGTTCAAATGACAGCGCTGGTTTCCCCAAAAGTGGGCGGGGCTGTAAAGTGACTAGATTTTACTCTCATCTATTATTCAAAACCATTCTATTTATTCTAACGTAAATTTCATGCCAGTGTTTTATCTTTGTATTTATTTGTTTTTATTTTAAATCGTATAATGTCGGACTTTTTTTGCTGTCTGTGAGGAAAATAAATGGGGCTTAGAGCCTCAAAATACTGAAATCTGCATTTTTTTAAATCTTTTTTTCCTTCCAATTTGTTATTCTTTTCTAAATAACACACTGTTATTCACTCAACAATAACACACAATTATCCTTGTTTTTATTTATTCGTTTAATTCTATAAGTAGTTATATTTACACCATAACGGTGCACAGCTGATAGAAAAGGACTGATTTTCTTTGAATATAAGAATGTAAATACTGAGTTGAGAGAATAGTCAGGGGATTTGGGTGATGGGAGACACATCTATGGAATCACAATTTCAATAGCTTACCATTACATGACGGATATGCCTTTCTGTCTGTGATGTTTTACAAATCAGATATTAATGTGTAGAAGTAAAACATGACAAACAGTATAGCAATATCCTGTAAAATTATGTAAAAACATGAATAAAACTACACATCTTCAGATGTTATACATACATAAGTGTCCTACACTAATAATACAAAGTTATTATTAGTATGCTGTGTGTACCTTGTGTGCACCGCCTAGTGGTTAAAGCACGTTATTTAATTATTTTTGTTGAATAACGTTATTTTTGTTGAATAATGTTATTTGATGACCAAAATATTAAGAGTACATACTTTCATAGGGGGAAAGTAGAAGGTCAATGATCAAGAAGATACTGTAAGTGATCTCTACAATAAAACAGTTTAGTGCTGGACGTACAAAGATATTAATAGGAGGATGTGCAAAACAGACAAACTAATTAACCTTTATTTAAACATTAAATAATAGTTTAGGTTAAGGTCTTCTTTCAAATAAGAAAAAAGCTTTGGGGGTATCTATCTACAGATAAATGTTAAGCCTGACAAAGTACTTAACGTCTAATATATTGCTTTCCTGCAATGTTAACTATGTTGAAACACTTATTTTAACTGATATTATACACATTAATTATACTCTTATGTATGTAGATAGAATAAGAAATGTGCAGAATTTGACAGTTTAATAGTGGAGTTATAGACACATATTGATAGATGTCTTGTAATGCACTGTTGAGGAACCTGTGACCCAAGTTTTTCATTCATTGCATAACTACACCGTAGTTGTGTATATGATATGTCAATAAACCTTAGAAAATCTTGAAATCTTGAAAGGGATGTGCAAAATAGCCATTATATACAGTCTTTAATTAACTATTAGTAGAGAATAACGAGTAAGGAATATACTTTATAGAGATCTGCAGATTTAGTCTTCTCAAGCACCAACTATCAAATATCTCTCCTGATTGTTGGCACTTGACAATCACCTTCCCTGAATTTTACTCAGGTGTAACTAAAGTCTGCTGTAAGGGTTGTTTATTTTTCACATCATTACTCAGAATTTGCAAAGTAACTAAAATAAATGTAGTGGAGTAAAAATACCAGGTTAACCTCTGAATTGTAGTGGAGTAGAATTAAACAGAATGAGCTGTCATGTGGGTATCAGGGCTGTCAGTCGATTCAAATATTTAATCGCGATTAATCGCATGATTGTCCATAGTTGATCGCGATTAATCGCAAATTAATCGCACATTTTTTATCTGTTCTAAATGTACCTTAGAGGAATATTTTTCAAGTTTTTAATACTCTTATCAACATATGAGTGGTCAAATATGCTTTATGCTAATGTTTATTATCATTTGAACAATGACAAATATTATCATGAATATTAAACACAACAACCTCTGAACATTACAAATATCTGCCTCAATTCAACCTGGAACCTCTCTCATACAATACAATAATACAATACAAAGTGTGTGTGTGTGTGTGTGTGTGTGTGTGTGTGTGTGTGTGTGTGTGTGTGTGTGTGTGTTTGTGTGTGTGTGTGTGGGTGTGTGTGTGTGTGTGTGTCTTTGTTAATTAAGAGGACCCTTGGTATGAATACACACCGACATTAGCCAGACATTTTTTATTAACAGGACAGAGTCGGTGTCCTGCTAATAAATACAAATTATAAAAGCATAGAAGTGTTTCTATAGGTGTAGAAAGCTTAAATACCCCCCCCCCCCAAAAAAAGACCTTTTTATCCAGAAATTGTGTATTTTCTGTGTGTCAGAACAGCGCTCATACAGCTGGTTTTCGGTATTGCACCCGCTCATGAATATTCACACAGAAGGTGCTCTGAATGGCTGACAGCCGGATGGTCCTGACAATTCATGTTTCTGTGAAAAATGCTGTGTGTGTAATAATAATAATAATAATAATAATAGTAATAACATAATAATAATAATTAATATTATTATTTTATTATTATTATTATTATTATTATTATTATTATTAGTATTATGTCTAATACTACCTAAATGTCATTGCAGTTTAGAGATTTAATGATCAGGCTTTTGTTTAATACTATATTATATCATTATTATATCGTTATGTCTAATATTTCTATAAATAGAAAGATGCAGATGCGTCTTACATCGGAGCCGTGCTTCTGTTGCTCTTAAGTTTACGAAGCATGATTGAACAACTTGTGCATCTTTGTACATACAGTTTATGCTTTAATACTGTTATCCAGAGTGACGTGGTACATTGTTTGCCACTATTTAAGTAGCATTTGCCGACGGCTGTGCTCCACCGGCGTTTCAGCTACCGTTTGCTAACTGGAGATACCACTGGAGAGGAGTAATTCACTGTCTGACTGTCACACAAGCAACGTCCCCTGATACATATTCCCCAAATTCACATGTTTGTTAGCTTTAAATGTACACTGTTTGGTAATATAGAAATGAAAAGAGTTTCTGGACAGTGATAGCTAAGCCACCGCAGACGTCTTGTGCAAAGACAAGGATGGATTTGATGTGAAGTTCATAAATTCCTTCAAAGGTGAGTGACAAAAGTATTTGCTTACTATTCTTGTCATTAGCATGACACATTTGTATTGTTGTTTAACCTCATCACTTCTTCTGACCCATCCTCTGATCTTTGTTAGGTCGAGGAGTGTTCAGCTGCCGACCCTTTCAAAACGGAGACTTCCTAATTGAATATAGAGGGGAAGTCATAACTAAATCTGAACGTGAAAACCGGCAAAAAGTATACCATAATGCACTTAAGGTTTTCATGTTTGACTTTCGTTTAAATGGACAAGAGTTATGGTAAGTAAATATTGTAATGTTATTTCTAAATGTGTAGTTACCCAGACATACAAACACTGCTATATTGATGTTAACTTGGGCATACAGTGTACATTTTGTGCCTTTTTTTGTCTATATGTATTTCATCTAATGCTAGTTTGCTGTGGTTGTAATACTGTTAGTTTGTAATCAGAATTGTGTCCTTGCCCAATCAGTGTTGATGCTGCCAAAGAGGACAACTCCCTAGGGAGACTTGTCAACGATGACCATGTGAACCCGAACTACAAAATGAAATTGATCAAAGTGGATGGAAAGCCCCATCTTTGTCTTTTTGCACTCAAAGACATCAGTCCTGGAGAAGAGATAGCTTATGACTACAGCGATTCTGATTGGCCATGGAGATGCAAGGTATTTATGAATGATGTCTTGTGTCAACACTGCTATGTAAATCCATAATTTAACACTATTTTCACAACAAACTTAGCTCTGCCATGTGCAATATGTTAGTCACATGGAAAATTGAAATGTCAGAAAGTTCAACAGTTCTAAACAAAATGCTATTAATACAAAATATGATTTTAAATTATGGCCATTGACTTGATGACCTGTTATTGAACTATGAGGTGGATATTGTGTGTTAACTCACAACAACAGGAAAGTAAAGCATTTTTGTTATCTGAGTCCCACTATGATGACATTCAACAGGTGAGTTAACCACAACTCAATGTTGGTATTAGTTACATGTTTCTTTCCAGTTATAAACCATGTAGACTGGATTTGAATTGTGAGGTTAGATACACAGGTCCTGTGTATCACTCTACTGGACCGCTTTAGACACTAAGAGGACTGTGTGTCAATGCTGTTTTTCTTCTAAATGTTAAACCGAATGATCATACATACTCTTTAGATATAAAATACTATAATCAGTGTTTTTTTACCTGATTGTGTTGTTAACTCACAACAAGAGCCAGTAAAGCATTTGTGAAGTACTCTGGATGTTTAGTGATTAAACTTGGTCCTTCTTCATCCACAAGATTTCCACTGAGGCAGAGACTCTGCATGAAGATTCTGCCATGTCATCTGAGTCCCACTGTGATGACATTACACAGGTGAGTTAACCACAACTCAATAGCCGCGTTCACACCGGAGTACTTTTCCCCGTACTTTTCGCGTTTAGTTCCGTTAGTAACCCTTATGTCGCGTTCACACCAAAAAGAGTACTTCAAGCCGGGAACTTTTACCCCCATTTTTAGTGCCTGCTGAGAGATGGTACTATCCTAGGGGAAAAAAAGTGCTCCAGTTCTGATTGGCTGGGCGAATTGCAAACCACGCCCCGTAAAACTCTGAATGTTTTGCAGAGCCGCCGTTTTATTATCCTCCCATTAGCATTATTAGCATTAGCCCAGCGCACAAACGCAGAGAGACTAACTTATGGCAACACAAAATAAAACATGGGAGCGGTGGAGATGAGGAGGTGTCGGCGTTCTGCCGATTTAACCGGACAGCTTCTACTGAAGCCAGTCCCCAACTCCGGGGACTTCCGGCCGGGGACTTCGGGTGGCAGTATACGCCGTGAAGTGATTTTGTGGCCTGCCAGTAAACCCAAAGCAGAAGAAGACGAAGTGACGTCAGCGGCTCATTTGCGTAATCTTCCCTCAGGGACTTATTCCGGTGTGAACGTGATCTGTACTAAGTGCCCTGGGGTAATAAGTGCCGGGGCACTAAGTACGGCAAAGTACTTGGTGTGAACGCGGCTAATGTTGGTATTAGTTACATGTTTCTTTCCAGTTATAAACCATGTAGACTGGATTTGAATTGTGAGGTTCGATACACAAGTCCTGTGTATCACTCCACTGGACCGCTTTAGACACTAAGAGGACTCTGTGTCAATGCTGTTTTTCTTCTTAATGTTAAACTGAGTGATCATACTCTTTGGATATGAAATACTATAATCAGTGTCTCTCTACCTGATTGTATTGTTAACTCACAACAAGAGCCAGTAAAGCATTTGTGTAGTACTCTGGATGTTTAGTGATTAAACTTGGTCCTTCTTCATCCACAAGATTTCCAATGAGGCAGAGACTCTGCATGAAGATGCTGCCATGAGTCCCACTATGATGACATTCAACAGGTGAGTTATTAAGACTTTTATATGTTGTTAATTTCACTACATTAAGACTTGTTTTATAAATAGCTTCACACAAAATGTAATGTCATCTTCTTCATGAGAACTGTGTGCTTCTGGTTTGCTCAGACTTGATGGATAGTGCTTACAACAAAAGCATTAATGATTGAGAAATTAGTTTCTATCATGCGTCTGAGTCCTGCATCTCGAAGGGGTTCATTTGACAATGATGACTGACTCTTTATCATGACCACAAATGAACAGAATATGGTTTCCTGAAACTATATTGTTACATGCGTCATTTAAAAACATTGTGAGGACGAAATACAAGTCTCAGAAAACTTGATCCTGTAAGTACTATTATTATTTCAAATAATAACTTTAAGTTGCTTAAGTAAAATAAAAAAACGTATTTACAGATGTTTAAATATGGCAAAGAGCAAGCATTAGCATTTGAACCAGCACAATATCAGAAATTGGAAGAAGGAAAGCCGGAAAGACAGTTTGATGGCTTCATCCCAAACCCATTTGTAGTTATAGTTTTATAGTTTCATCTTAAATAAAATACGTGTTAACGTGGTTACCATTGACTGATCTCTTTTTCTGTTTGTAAAGTCTCTTGAAAATGCTGTGGAGAGGAATCCCAGGAGGATGCAAAAACAGAAGTGGTCTCCAAAAGAGGTGGCAGCAGTTTTGAGACACTTTAATGCACACATTGCCAAGGGGAAAGTGGCCACGATGTTAGAATGCAGACAGTGCCAAGCTGCAGAGCATCCTATTCTGGCTGGTCGCTCTTTGCAAAATATTAGAGACTTCGTCAGGAACCAAGGCACGACTCAGAAGAAAAAAGCACTGCTACAAAAAAGATGATGACATTTAATCAAACATGCAATGAGGACAGTTCACATTTCAACTTGTCATTATTATGTTACATGTAGGAGCAATGTTTTATTATAAGGATAATTAGGAGATTAAAGCTGTTATGTTAGGAGAATAAAGATGAAATCATTCCGGGGGCTGAGGGGTCGTTGCAGCAGATAGTTATATTGAAGGATTATAACTTCACGGATCAAACACTCATAAACAAAACGTTGCTAAGACAGAAACTAACTGCCGTAATAAGGTAAACAACTATCCACAATCCAATTTCATCAAAACAACTTCACACCCGCCGCCCTCTGAGCTGGACACATCAGATAGGTGTCCTCTGTCTGCAGCCAGAGGAGAGAGGATGGGTCAGGGACCGTCTACAAAGTGCAACACTGAATAAAGATACTATACTCAATAACTCCTCTGTTATAAAGCTACAAACATCACATTTTAAATCACACAATAATATACTGTTGCTTAAACTACAGATGTAGCACTGCATTTTGGACTCCAGCTTACAGCTTCCTGCCTACGGCCTGCCAAAGACCAGTATAGAGGAATGTTAAGCCCTCGCCCTATTTTCCAAGAGGGCGTTGCCAGATTTTTAATTCAGGTTTTAACCAGGAGATGGCGCTTCATTCACAAATACAGAAAGACAAGTTTCATGGACTTTCAGTTGTGTTTTGAAGAGCATTTGAACACATCAATATTTTAGATCAACTAAAGTATATCTAATCTTGTAATTCAATAATATATAGTCTTTATATATTAAATAATCATAATTATAATGTAAATGTTTACATGACACTTCTTTATTTGTTATGCTCATACTTTAACCTTTACAATCGTTTGCTTTAATATGCACTATATTTTTGTGTTTGCTTCCTCCTGCTCCCTTTCGGACACATACTGTATGATTTATTATTATTATTAATATGAAGATATTATTAAGATAAGATAAGATGTTACTTTATTGATTGAACATTTTAGTTTAGAATGTGCTGTCCCACGGTAATTCAGAAGGCTCACAGGTCACATTCCGACCATTATTTAAAACAATAGGTGCTTTCACACCTTCTACAGTTTGATTTGTATAGAGGGAGCTCTTTCAGTTTTCGAATTACCCATTTGCTTTCGGGGAGCCCTATTTTTCAGAGCACATCCTGCTACTAAATATGTCACACGCACGCTCTGTTGACTGGCGCAGCAGCACGGATGCGATCAATTGCTATAAAAACACTCTTCTACTAATACAGACGGTGTCACTATGCCGGCGGATGTGGCCGTTGTTGAAGCCTCTTCAGGCTCCGCATCGGCAGGCCTCTCCCTCGGTGTGGAGCTGTCAAACTCGACCCTAACGCCGCTTACAGCCGGCCAACTAAAAGTTGTTTTCCGTTCACGTTGTCATTTTTAGACTCCTTCGCTTCTTTGCTTGTGAATCCAAAAGCTGTGACGCTTGGCTGTTTTCGTTTTGCCATATTTTTTTATTACACAGCCAGAGTTTTGAATCCAAAATAAGTTGTTTGTGTGATTCATGTAGATCTGCAATACAAATATTTTTGGGGTATGGGGGGGGCTGGGACCCGGAGTAATCTGCGGCCGTGAGCTGTTATGTGCCATCATGACACGCATGGTGTTCTTTTTTTATATATTATAATGAAGTACGAGCTGTGTGCTCGAGTCTTCCTGCCTGTCGGCTCTGCTCATGGATGTATAATAAGGCTCTGCTGCTCCGAGATGATGGTCTAGCTTCAGCAGCTACATTACCTACGGGTGCGTTCGTTAATATTAACTGTGCGTCCGGAGTCACTGTGGCACAGACTGGACCGCTGGTGAACAGCTGTTAGAACGGGCTGTTCAGGTGTTCAGAGCAGAGCTCCCTATTGGAGCGGCAGAGTGTGATGTGAACTGAAAGGTTTTCTGTGGCAATATTATTTAAGGAATCGTTGAGCTAGCTAGCTAGCATACATTGTCACTATCTGCTAACGTTAGCTTTAGCCTTCTATTTCTAATAGTTTTTTTCAAAGGCTATAAACAGAGGTGGTATAAGTATATATATTGTACTTGAGTAAAAGTAGAAGTACTCAGATCTTGTACTTGAGTAAAAGTAGAAGTACTCAGGTCTTGTACTTGAGTAAAAGTAGAAGTACTCAGATCTTGTACTTTAGTAAAAGTAGAAGCACACAGATCTTGTACTAGACTAAAAGTAGAAGTACTCAAATCTTGTACTTGAGTAAAAGTAGAAGCACACAGATATTGTACTAGAGTAAAAGTAGAAGTACTCAAATCTTGTACTTGAGTAAAAGTAGAAGTACTCAGGTCTTGTACTTGAGTAAAAGTAGAAGTACTCAGATCTTGTACTTGACTAAAAGTAATAGTCCCAGAGTGTAGGAATACTTTGTTACAGTAAAAGTCCTGCATTCAAAATGTTCCTCAAGTAAAAGTAGAAAAGTATTATCATCAAAATATAGTGAAAGTAGCGACAGTAAAAGTAGTCATTGTGCAGATTGGTCCATTTCAGAATAATAGATATGATATGTTTTATAATGATTGATCATGAAAGTGTTCTCAAAGCTGCTAAAGGTGCAGCTAGTTTGAATGACTTTGTATACTGCAGGGTAGCTTGTGGATTTACTCCAGGTGGAACTAAAGTCTGATTTAACACTTGATTATATTTCACTTAATTAATCCAGATCTGTGAAGTAACTAAAGGTATTAAATACATGTAGTGGAGTCAAAGTACACCATGTACCTCTGAACTGTAGTGGAGTAGAAGAACAAAGTAGCAAAACATTGAAATACTTAAATAAAGTACAAGTATCTCAAAATTGTGCCCAAGTATAGTACTTGTTGAGTTTATGAACTTAGTTACTTTACACCATGTGGCTATAAAGATAAAAAGACTTAAGCCTTGCACAGAGGCATGAAAATACATTTTCAAAATGCTCAAAAGTGCTGCCAAAATTATAAACTGACTGCCACAATTTAAAATAAATGCTTTTATATATTTATATTAGATGTGACTCTTTGGCGTTTCTGTTATTATTAACACTGCTGCTTTAGTTGTTCTGACTGCTAAAATCCTCTGTCATTCCGTGGGGTAGGGGAGCCGGGGGCTCGGATCCTTGTCACCTTTTTCATACCTGATGAGTTTGCATCCCTGTATGTTAAAAAGCCTCAGTCACCTTAATTCATGTAATAAAAACATCTCAGGTCAGTAACACTCAAAGCTAAATGTGCAATACCATATTCAGCTATGTTACTATTTATAATGTTATTTTTGTTACATCAGAAGATGTACATATTGAAATGATTTCTTAACTTACAGTAGGCTATTTTTTACAATGTGTGTTGGAAGGATTTATTAAATTACAATGAATATTGTCATTGTTGAAGGCTTTTAGAGAAGGGTGAACTATAAGCCTGAATTACATAAAATGTTATACCTAAAAACATAAAAGCCACAATAAATAAGTCACAATTATTGTAGTTATTTTTACCTCCCGTATTGCTTTCAACCCAACAGCTTTTATGGTGTTGTTACGTCACTAACTGTAAGCTTGTCACATACAGTCTATTGTCACTCAGAGTAACCTACTGTTAATTTAGCTGCTGGAGAAGAAAGAACAGGGGGGGAGGGGGGGAGAGAGCTGTGGTTGATGGGCCATTAGTTGTGTAAATACACAGCTGAGAGCTGCCGTTTCATTCAGACTGTTTAAAAAACTGTAACAACGGATTATTTTTCTTAGCGGATGCATCTGAATTTAAATCAATACATACAACTATTTTTTAAATCAATAAAAACATTTTCTAAATCCATAAAAGCATTTCAATTAATATTGGGAGTCATGTCGTTAATTTGTTGAGACTGTTGCCATGTAATAAGCAGGATAATTTGCAGCGACTTGTTCTTTATGGGGAAAATAACACCCTTCATCCAGATGAGGATCCCTCCGCTACACTTTGGGATCCTGATCGACCGACGAAACTCCATTAAAATATACATATTTTTGGTGAATTACTGAGTTTAGGCACGTTAATAACGTTTTAATGAAGTTGAATACAGTATATTCATATGTGTCAGTGATTTCATGTCAATTCGGCGAACATAAACATAAATGATCGTCGGGCTGCATTTCCTCCCGTTCGTTTTTTTCGAATAACAAAATTATTTTGTTAAATAACAACATGGTGATGTTTTGTAAATGATTACATGTCTCTTATTTAGCACAGTAGTATGATATCCGTGACATATGGATCTTAACAAAGTTCCGCTGTACATCCAGCATACTGTATCTCACTTTATTTCACATGAGCTCCAGTGTGGAACCCCACTGCACCCCCTGGTGGATCAATGATCCATTGCAGCTGGCTTCATTATAATTACATTTATCTATCACGGGGGCGGTCTCAAGTCAAGCTGGAGGTTTTCCCTTGAGCGAGGGCAGATCACGTACCAATCACGGCCCTCGCGTTTCAAACTGACTGAAATGAATCGCTACATCTGTACACATGCAACTTTGTGAAAATAGGTGGCTTTAGTAGTTTATTTGCAGTATTTTTTTCAGTGTTGCACTTTGTAGACGGTCCCTGATCCCTCCACTCTTCTCCGGCTGCAGACAGACACCTGTGTTATGTGTCCAGCTTGGAGGGCGGCGGGTCTGAGGTTGTTTTGATGAAATTGGATTGTGGATAGTTGTTTACCTTATTACGGTAGTTAGTTTGTGTTTTAGCAACGTTTTGTTTATGAGTTACTGATCCGTTCCAGTTCCAATCTGTCAATATAACTTCCTTGAAGATCTGCTGCAACGACCCCTCAGCCCCCGGGATAATTTCATCTTTATGTTCCTAACATAGCGACTTTAATCTTGTAATTATGACTTTATTCTCCTATCTTTTCTTTTTTTGTGTGGCCCTAATCCTCTGTCGTTCCAAGGTAATGCTGGAAGGAGAGTTATATGTTTCAAATAATAAAGATTTAGTCTTAGTTCAATTTTCATGTGAGAAAATGTTATGTGAAAATAACCATTAAACTTGGCTCATTGTTCACTGTGCAAGGTGCAATATGTCCTTTTGTATCAGCTTTTAAAAGGTAATGCTCCAAGTAGATGACCAGTCTTGTAGGGCAAATAGCATTTTGTATTAGTGATAAACCAGTTTGGTCACTTTGCTATAAAATGGTTATCGGTTCTTTTCATATCGATGATGTAATTGCAATTAGCAGTGCTGCAAATATAAGCATTTAGTTGCAAATGGATTTAGTTAGTCTCGGAAGACCTGCTTGTAGTATACCCCTCTGGAGAGTATTAGAATGTGGTTCGACATTTGAATGAAAACAACAGATTGGAAACAGGAGGCAAGCAATAACTAAAACACATAAACATATACATATACATTAACATACTTTTAAGCTATATATCTATGGTGCACTATATTGTCTCATATTAAAATATTACATCACAAATCAGGTATTCCTATGCTGTTGTGCAAAACATTTTGTCTGTTTATAAAAGGTTTGTTCTTGTAATGCACAATCCAACACTTGTTTTTGTAAAGTTATGTTCCATTTAATCATGTTTGCCCCTTTAATACACCTCAGTGACATGTTTGTGTGTTGTATAGCTACTGTCCTCACAAATAACCATTGTGTCATGGGCGGGGCTTATGCAGCTCATTATCTGCTGTCCTCCTAATTAAGCATGGTGTCAGGTTGTTGTATTTTGAGTTGTGGTATGTGTATTGGACATTTGAAGTGGGATTTGTGTTGTATGGCTCAAAATAGATTTTTTGATATTCAAAACATCTTTGTAAAGCTAGTGGAAAGGGGTGTCCTTCTAATGAAGGAAAACATTTTGTTTGGGTCAAAGTGTCCTCTTAATTCCCATAAACCAGTAGGGGTGTGTGTGTGTGTGTGTGTGTGTGTGTGTGTGTGTGTGTGTGTGTGTGTGTGTGTGTGTGTGTGTGTGTGTGTGTGTGTGATGGATCGTTGGAGCTATGTGCAACCATAGACTGTATATACACCACGCCGTGGTGGTGGGCTGGCTGTCATCTACAACCAGAACATCCGGACTACAGAACTCACCCTCCCCTCAGTACCATCCTTCGAATTTCTCGCCTTCAAAACCCCTCCCTCACTGACAGTTATCCTCATTTACCGCCCCCCTAAACCACACCCCTCCTTCCTCTCTGATCTCACTTAACTCCTAACCATTGCTTCATCCCTCTCCCCACGTCTGTTACTCCTCGGCGACCTTAACATCCACATGGACTCCACCACCTGCAAACACGCTTCTGAATTTTCCTCCCTTCTGGACAATTTCTCATTTACGCAACATGTCACCTTCCCCACCCACGATAAAGGACACATCCTTGACCTTGTCTGCTCCACCAACCTCACAGTACTCGACCTCCACCCCTGCCCCTTTCCCCTCTCTGACCACAAACTCATACAGTTCACCACCGCCTCCCCCGTCCGCCGCCCCCCCCCCCCCCCCCCCCCCCCATCCAGGAACATCACTTTCCGTAATTTACGCTCTGTTGATCCCCAGCACCTCTCCGACCTGCTATCCTCTACTCTCCCCCTGGACTCGAACCTCAGCTCACCCGATGATCAACTCAACCACCTTAATTCAACCCTACTCGCCTCCCTCAATAGCTTGGCCCCCCTCAAAAGGAAAAATGTCACTTTTAAAACCTCCTCACCCTGGTTCACCCCTGCACTCCGTAAACTGAAGCAAACCGGCCGCCAGCTTGAACGCCTAACCATGAAATCATCCCTCACAGTTCACCATGATTCCTACAAACTCCATCTCACTACCTACAGAGACGCCCTCAATGCCGCAAAATCTGCTTACCTCTCCACCATCTTCATCGACCCCTCCCGTAACCCCAGGACCCTCTTCTCCACCGTCAACAAGCTC
>NW_027639745.1:0-1000 GCF_949606895.1 Notothenia rossii
CCCCTTCGTCCCATGGGGAATGCTGGGAGACAGTTATCTTGACTGTTGCACAGAGAGGAGAGTGAAGCTGAAGTCCCACACTGGGCTTCTAACGCTTCTGTCTTCCCCTCCAGGCTACTGTGAAGAGACGAGGGCTGTGGGACCCCTGTGGGCACTGCGGGCTGGGACTCATGGGGCTGGAGAGGCCCAGCTTCCCAGCTACCAGACAAAGCATGGCCGTTTTCCTCACACAGTGACAGCGCAGCCTCGACTGCAGCTGCATCCAAAGCCTCTGCAGCCTCCTCTGCCTGTAGAAGGAGAGATATGACTCTAGATCGTAAAGAATCATTTAGGTTTTTTTTCAGGTGCTATTTTTATTGCCTTGTAAATCACAGCAGTTATGGTTCCGTGTAAACTGTCAATAGATGACCGAAATTCAATTAATCACATTTTAAAGAGGACGTATTATGCTCATTTTCAGGTCCATATTTGTATTTAGCCTCTCCTGTGACATGTCTCCAGGCTTTAGTGTTCAAAAAGCTCTTTATTTTTCTCATACTGCCTGTGCTGCAGCACCGATTTTCACCCTCTGTCTGAAACCAGAGCCCAGTCTGCTCTGATTGGTTAGTTGGCCGGCTCTGTTTTGATTGGTCAACCACTTAGAGATGTCCCGCCCCTTAGCCTATAATGTACAATGTGTTGGAGCGCTAGCCAATAGCGTGAGTGTTACATAGTGATCCTTCAGGATGGGGGGGGGGGGGGCGAGAAACTCTCTCTGGAGGGAACTTTGGGATTTTAGCCTTTGCAGACCCTTTACATGCACCAAAACCTATATAACACTACAGGAAAGGGAGAACACAAAGCAGCATAATAAGGCCTCTTTAAAAGGATGTTTATCTTAGGTTTTTAGAAATGCTTTGAAAATATATGGTACTCTTCACCTTGTCCTCAATTATGGCGATTATGTCCCCCACCGTCTTCAGGTCAAGCTCATCCCCCATGTAGGACACAGACACGTCCT